>NW_017537186.1:67265-77266 GCF_001853355.1 Bactrocera latifrons | reverse complement strand
CCTTATGAACTTCGTTCCTTACGCGTGTTCGACTACACGCTCTAGTCTTTTTTTTCAATGTATGAACCATTGTCAATTTCAAAATTTCGGGGGGGGGGCCGGGGCCCCTCGGGCCCCCTCCCTGAATACGTGCCAGGTTGGAAAACAAACTGGGTTAATTATATACAGAAAATCTGAAAGGGATATAAATGCGGAGACTCCGTAGATTTGGAGCTAATAGAAGGTAAGCTAAACAGTTCGATACCGGATTCATAACGGTAGGCATTCCTGGATGGKCAAAGTTAGTACAAGCTGACCCGCAGAGGGGCCCATCTTTGGAACCTTGCCCTGAACTAATGCGAAAGCAGCCACGGGGTAAAGAGAATGTTTTAATGGTAGCGGTAGAAAGTGGGAGTGTTTTAGTAGGTATACCACTCACGTATGATGACGATGGTGCAATTTAAACCATCCTTACAAATGGTACTCACGGGTAAAGTATCCCCATATAAAAATAATAGGAATAAAAACATAAGCCCCAATATACCAGAGATGTGTTTTTATTGTCGTGGTATGATATATCGTGTTTCCGCCAGCTACAGCGTTTCCTGAGTCTTTTAAAAGAGGGTGTCGTTAATACATTTGGTCTGTAGGTTCAGAATAATTGTATTGACGTTTTCTTGGATTAAATTTTGTTGCATATCCAAAATTTTCAAGGCATTACTTTCTAAAATGAGTTATGTTTTATAATTAAACTTTTAGGGTGTAATGGGGCGTAGTCATGCTTCTGAGTAAGCATTCGTTGGGCTATATTCTAATTTTTACTCTTGCGGGCTCGCGCAGTACCCTGGAAACGTAAGTAACTCTTGTGTAAGATGAGGGAAACAACCCGTATTATGCCTGGGGTAACGGCTAAAAGTGAGGAAAGTGTTATCAAACAAACAGTCCCCACATGGCTCCCACGTCACTGTTGACAATGTCCGATGTGTTTAACGTGGGGACCGGCTGACGATAGCCCTACCCCACGGCACTGAAAACACAGCGAATCAAATTAATGCATTGATCAGGACCAGAAAATGTCAGGCAAACTGTCAAGAAAGAATTTCAGTACCAATTGGCAGTGTGGAATCGACACACTTACCATTTTAGTCGGGTCGAGTCCCATCGAAAACCTCTGCCGTACTTTGGGTATGGGAGCCGATTGCAATGCAACTCCACATTAATCTGGCAAAGTGTCAGTTCTTCCCGTACCTCGTAGCCGAGACTGCTATCAGTTGAGCTTCTATACAGACATCACTTACACACATCACTTATACAAAAGCTAACCCTAATTCCCAGCTAAACGCCTTCGCCGATTAAACAACTAACGCGCAAACAACCCTAACTGTTCGGTATGCCGAATAGTGGAGATCACACCAATAACATCTAATCGTCCATTAGTCCAGCTAATCCCCATACTACCAAGACCCCTAATGTCTCAAGCCCCTTCTTAAYCTGAACGCAACAGCACGCTGTATGACAATCAGGTAAAGAGTGGATGCACCTAACAAAGCCTGCATAGCATCCGATGAGACTATGTGGTATACTGACGAAAAGGCAAGCACCATACAACGCCGAATGGAGAAGAGTTTTCGAGACCACAAGACTGTCGTCGCTGCTTTCCATCATACAGCGCAAGCCGCAAACAAGCCACGATATGTGGTCGTGGTACAATTTTTGTGCTTAGCATGATTATCACGAGTCTGACCCGTGGTAAAATTTCTGTGCCCAACATGATTTTCACGAGTCTGGTTCGTGGTGCGTAGAAGTGTACATTTGATGAAAAGCTGATTGAAAATTTCCCGTTATTTTCAGCTAATAATGTAAACAAATAACATACTGTGTAATTATCCATATCTTTTGTTACGCTTTAAAATTAAAACGTAATATTTTATTTTTTGTAAATTTATAAAATTTTTTTGTACAAGTTGTGTGCGAACAGTTGGAAGCGAATATCATTGCGCTAATTGATATGTCAAGGGGTTAAGGGGGGAGCCTGATTTAGAAGCTTCAAAAAATCGTTTTTTTTTTTGTTTAAATCTCTTTAAAAAAATATCAACACAGTTATAGATTCAAATTCGTAATATTTTCGAAGCTAGAATAAAAATAGTGACCGAGCGTTTAGCAGATATATGAGCGATTGGGCAGATAAGGAAAACTTAAAAAAAAAAACGCGTTTAAAGTTTCACACTACATTTACGTACAGAAATACGAATTATTAAATTACTTACACCGAGTCATCTATTCCTGGGCCATATAATAGTTCTTCAGCCATTGTGGAAGTTTCCAAAATATCCATTTGTTGTTGCCTACGAAACATTCTGCCTTCCTGAGTGTTGTTGTTGGCGCGCTGATCTGCCACTATCACACGTGCAGTATCCATTATTTCGGCGTACCGATGGGAATCAGACCAACAATTAAGTCCCAGGGTATCCATAATCTGTAAGTTGCCATAATAGGACATTTCATATCTTCAATAGAATCGCAATGGACGACGTATTGATAAACCATAGTACACAGTTAATTTGTATCTCACTTTTCCTGTAAGCCTTCCTCTACCACCAAGACTTTTTTGTTTCGTTTTCAGAGTACGCAGTCGAGTCCCCATCCGCTTCTGAACATGGCCATATTTTGTAAGGATCTGCTTTTATAATTCCAGAATAGGTTTTCGAATTACCATGGCCTATGTAGTTGGTATACTTAACTCCATGTTTTGTTTCAGACTGCTCCATTTTCCCCGAAGACACCTTGTGATTTGCAATACACTAATTTTTATGCGATTCATACCATTCCTGGAACTCAACCGTTTGTTTTTTCTTTGTCCAATGGCGAAAAAAATTTTTTAGCACTTATACTACCTATATACATATATATATATATTATAAATTTAAGTAGTATTACATCCCCCAAAGCCTTTACTCATGGATGATATAACCTAACCTAAAAGTGGGTTTCATGCAGCTGCCGCTAGCTACCTGCTCCCGAGCGCTTTGAAGTGCACGAGCTCTCTTTGTTATTTCTCGAATAACTCAAAAACTGTTTATCGGATCAACGTGAAATTTTCAGAGAATATTTTTAAGATATTACACATGAAAATGAAATTAATTTTTTGAAAATTATGACTACCCTTAAACCCTTAAGCAGAATTGTCTAATTTTTTTCATCGATATGTCAAGGACATACTTGTTGGCATTCTCCCTAACGACTTTATGAACATGAAACCATGCATCCTATATTCTGCGTTCTTTCTTGAACTCATACCGCCTATCCGACCGTATACCCCACGAAAGCTCACTTTTCTAAATACTGGGAGGAGACTGATGCCCCGATAAGAACGAGGATCGCTCCTGATCTTGTCGGGAGACTTCAAGAGAGGAAAATTTTTTTAACTTTTTCACTCGCGTGGAAGGTATCCTTCCAGACGCCTTTACTGTAAAGGGCCTCCAGGTATTCTGGAATGAACTTCTACAAGCTTCGGTATATTTTTCTGTTCAAACCATTAAAACTTGGCGATCGTTTAGACCTAACCAGGCCAAAGGCGTACCAAAACTCCCCATTTTCTAATGAAGGGACAAGTATCTCTTGTGCTTGAGGTATCTGACTCTACACCCTGGGGAAGAAAGCTACCGCACACTCTCTCTAATACGATAACGGAGTATCACCGACGTGAAGAGAGGTGACATGCTCTCTTAACGACTATGGTGTATTCTATAGATCTGACCCAAGGGGTCGTTCTTATTCTCACTAACAAAGCACCTACCTAACTCCAGGAGAGAGGACATCGTTCTGCCCGTGCCCTCCAGAAAGACATTGATTTACATTGAAGTGGCTTACTGGCTATTTACGATCGTCTTCCTTACTTATGCTTGCATCTTTAGCTCCAGTTTTCTGCGCTTCCACGATAACCACATTGACGCGCACCGTTTTTTCTCCCGCATTTGCGGTGCAAGCAAACGCTTTTTAGCAGTGGCACCTTATCCACTCCCACTACTACTACCGCTCAATCCCTCTTCTCCCCGCTGTTTACGCGGCGACCCCATACGCGCCACTCTATTGGCCGCCGGACGATCAATGTTCCCGTAAAGGTCCTGAGTCGACCGATGTGGAGCTGTAGCGAATCACGATGTGGGCTGAACGGTGCCCTGTTAAAACCATTGGAGTCAGAATATCCAACACTGAACAGACACCGACACCTTTTGGGCAATCCTGTCCAGATCCTCCTGCCACAGAAACAACTGAACGCAACATGCTCATCACAGTACTCCTGATTGGTAGCAAAGTCAGTAAAATTGCCAACAACACGTTGCTGAACTGGAACCGTGCAGAGTCTCCATCAACAACAATAACGTAGATAATCACGTTTTCCAAATACTACCTACGAAAACAAAAATTCGCACTTACCGCTGTGCAACTCCATTCCCCATAACCCTAACTTTAACTCGAGCAACAACAATTAAATCGTGTAAACAAACGACCGCACAAAAGAGAATATCGAAAATATCGTAGAAAACTCCTAGAGAACGTATATCATAGGGCCATTAGCCTATCATGGTAGGGCCATTATTACGTTAATTCATATTTCGAAATGGTACTGTTTTGAATAAGCGTGTCTCAGCACAGAAAACTATTAGCGTGTTTCACCACACTTAACATCATCGCCACGAGGGTAGCAAAATTGAACATTTTCAGTGCTAAATGAGAAAAGTTACGTTAATCTCAATGTTTACAAATATACGCTGACATATTCGTTTATTTACAAAGCGGAAATGACTCTTCATACAATTTATAGATATTCTCTATATATTATCAAAGCACACAAGTATGTACGTATAAATTTAATTAGTTAAGGATGAATTCCTTAAAATCTTTTGAAATATGTAATAAAGTAATGTTTATGTTGTCAACCGCGCTTATAGAGGTTTCTCCTTAACCCAAGATAAAGTAACAACGGAAGTTCAATGAATGTTAAGAACGAGTCATAAAATGGCAGATGTTAAATGTGTACTTTGTTTTGTCATTTGTTACTGTATTGTGTAACTTTACAACTTTCATTAAAAGTTTTGCTAAGATGTTAAAAGACCAAGCGGTCGCACATATTGACGCATAATGTTTGTAAATTTGTCCACACACAACTTTGTATGTAAATATGTACATTTATTGAGACCACAAAGAGTTACAACATTATGTCGAAAAACACAAGCGAACGAACGCCGATTGTCATCGCTTTCTTTGCCGCTCTAACAGCTTCACCTACAACCAGCATGAATATGAATGTTTTTTCATGAGCGTGCATACATATCGACACCAGATTTTTGTTAGCCACGGAAAAATATTTTAGATTTGTAAAACATTTTAAATCGACAAGAGCTATGTTGCCACTTTTATTACTTATTTCTGTCCTTTGCGGGTTTTACACGGTTGACACTTTTGCCTTCTAGAAGAAACATGAAAAATTGTTAAACTTATGATTTTTAGCCTTTGCAGTCCTCGAGAAAAGACGCTTGTAGACAAAGGCATGTTAGAACAGATGTGATGGTGTCTACTTTTATGAATGAATCGCCTTTGCTTGTTGAAAGTGCTCTTTCGTTCGTGATGGAAGTGTTCTTATTGCATATTTTACTCTAAATTTGGGATCGGCTGTTTGGCTGTCATATTGACTTGTAACGCTGCTGATGCTATTTGAGAAGATTGTCGTTTTTGTAGAGCAATGTCTGCAGTTTTTGTGGGTGACATATTTACATGTACATATATGCGTATATCGTTGATCTTGGTTCCAGCCCGTTGGTCTTGGTTCCAGTTTGACCAGGCTTTTCAGCTGAGCTCCAAGCTACCGGGGGGTCGGCAGGTCGCGGAGGAGTATAAAAGGTAGCTAAAACGATGAAACCCTTGCCACTTCGGGCCTTGGTCAGGGAGTGTACATTGGGCGCAGATCTACTAAACTGCGTTGCTCCGAGCGGACGCCGGTTCGTCCCCGTATTATGGGACTGGTAAAGCGAAAGACAGGCCTCAGGAAACTGGGGTAGGGGCATCGTACACCTGTTCCTGTCTAGTTCGGCCCGTTCCCTTGCACACGGAGCGCTGGTAAAACTGATTAATGGAGAAAACTATGGAAAAAACTAATAATGATAGCAACAATATCAGCAACAAAAATATGGAATTCCCTGATATCGATTCTTTTAAGAAGGCTTCGCGATTGACCAGATCGCCAGTAAAAGTTCTATCGGTGGATAGACCTGTTCGAGCTAAATCCTCACTGGCGCTGCAAGGAAATGCGCCCTCACTAAAGGGAAGCCTAGGTAGCGAGGTCTTATGTGAGCTAGGAGAAATGATCCGGAAATTAGCAGATGTGATGCGACCGCCACAGTGTTCCGTCAACAATTCCACGCTGAAACTGCTAAGCTCAATCGCGAAGCTTCACGTAAGCGCTAGAGAGGAACGTACCCGACTGGGCGAATGGAATCGCAATGTGTTAAGTCAACCACTGGTTGTTCAAATAACACACAACAGGCCACGTGATAGCAAGCAGATTGGAAGAAAAACACCCCCAAAAAAGGCCAAAACCTCTTATGAGGAGTTAATGAAAAAAACAGTAGTCGACCTGACCAAAGAAGAAAGAGGAAATACTGCTAAAAAAGCTATGCCGAAGTCAACAACGAGTAGACTGGGTAACGGTCCAGCATAGGGCACAGAAGAAAAAGAATATAAGCAACGATGCAACGCCTTCGACCCGATATCAAGAATAAAATATACTGAAAAATGAGAGATTCTGCTTGAACTTAAAATGAACAAACAGAAAGGATACATAGAGGATATAGGTAGAATATAAGGTGATAAGGCACAAATAAAAACTTTGAATCAAGAAACCACAGTTGTAGGTTGGGATCGGGATGACATCGCCACCAACGAGGACATAGCAGATGCAATCCGCTCGGAAGGTAAGGAAGTTAGCCTCTTTAACGTAGCTTCGATAAAAACGATCAGARCGGCTCCAAATAGCAGTGCTAAGGCTTCCTGTGCAGGAAAGCTGGACAATCTGCAGAATAAAGGAGAAGACTCGATTGAAGAAGTGTTTTAGGCGCCTAAAATATGGGCATGTGGCGAAGGCATGCAGCCATTTGGAGGACAGGAGCAAGTTCTGCATTAAATGTGGAGAGGTCACTTTGTGAATATCTGTACTAATAAACCCATTCGCAATGCATGCAAAAAGAGTAGGAAGACAAACACCGAACATCAAATAGGAAATCGAAGATGCCCCATTTACATAGCAGCGTGCAGTAAAAGCATAAAGTGAAAGTCCTGAAAATAAATCTGAACCACGGTGAGGCGGCTCAGGACCTCCTTACCCAAACTGTATACGAAAATAGTATTGAGTCATTTGTGAACAATACAAAAATAAAAGCTCTGACAAGTGGATCTCAGATACCACAAAACAGGTAGCAATATGGGCATGTGGAAACAAAACGTTCCCAGAAAAACCCCCAGTAGGAAGGGCCTATTACGGAAGAGCGAAAACATATGGGATCTACTTCTATAGCTTCTACATACCACCCAGTATTCCGCTTAAGGATTTTGGACGAACTAGTGAAAGATGCAACGACAACTGCACCAAAATATTGCGAGGGATTTCAATGCCTGGAAGCAAGCAGCTAACTCTAGAGGTTGTACATTGCTTAAAACCTTCGCTGTGCTACACGCTGTCCTGTTGAACGCGGGAACAAATAACACTTTTGAAAAGAATGATCGTGGCTCTATTACTGATTTTCTTTTGTCAGTAGAACCCTAATCCGATCAACAGACTGGCGGCTGATTGATATATATAAAAAAAGTGACCATCTGGCTATATTGATAAACATCAAGAAGCACACACAAGGTCTATGCAGAGCCACATGTCGCCGTGGAAGATCGAAACACTTGACGAGGAACTTTTCCAATTTATGCTCGATGAAAAATTGAACGAAAATACTGACGTAGATCATCAGGCCAAATTGTTGGTGGAACATACCATGGTCAGAAAAAAGCACAGAGAAAGCCGGTTTTCAACGCAGCGTAGGCAGCGGCGAGTGTATGAGACTGAGGAAATTTTTCAAGAAAAAGCGCAGTGACCTCAAAAAAGCGATAAAGGCGAGCAAAACTTCGTACTTCAAAATGCTATGCGACAAACTGGACGAAAKAACTTAGGGTGAAGCATATAAAATCATAATTGGAAAGATAGGAGGGGGCAAAGGACAAGCACCGACCTGTTCCTCGATCCTTAGGAATGTGTTTGAAACGCTTTTCCCTAAACAAAGTGCAGAAGGCGAAAGTTTACTATTTGAAAAAGCARAGGCCACAGATGGAACACAGGTAAATTATCTCGTGATGCTGCAAGCTGCTGAAAGCTGCTGAAAGGTTCGGTAATTCTAAAGCATCAGGTCTGGATGGAATCCCGAACAGGGCTCTGAAGCTCGCAGTGAAATACAACGCAAAACCATTCGAGAAGAGATTTTCCCCAAGATATGGAAAAGGCAACGCCTATTGCTATTACAGAAGAAAAACAAACCAGCAGGGGATCCGAGCTCCTATCGTCTAATGTGCATGATCGACACACGATGTACGGCAAAAAAGAATAATGCGCGGTGATAGTGCTCGACGTGAACAACGCATTCAATTCGGCTTACTGGCCCCACATACTGAGTGCAATCGAAGCAAAACAAAAAAAAAAAAAACCAGACTACTTGCTGAGCATCATACAGAGCTATCTATCCGAAAGACTGCTGCTCTATGATGATGAAGGCCCAAAAGAGTATATAGTAATAGATGGTGTGCCACAATGTTCCGTATTGGGTCCACTATTATGGAATGTCCTGTATGACGGAATACTACGCCTCCCGCTGCCTAAAGAAGTACAAATTATAGGAAACGTCGATGATAA
The DNA here is from genome assembly GCF_001853355.1 of Bactrocera latifrons. Classification (NCBI taxonomy): domain Eukaryota; kingdom Metazoa; phylum Arthropoda; class Insecta; order Diptera; family Tephritidae; genus Bactrocera; species Bactrocera latifrons. The sequence continues at coordinate 68,340 of NW_017537186.1, read as the reverse complement.
TACATCGGTGTAATGATAGACGCGAGACCCAGTTATAAAGTCCACATTTAGAAAGTGTTCGAAAAAGCTGCCCGTGTAAATGCAGTGTACAGGAAAACAGTCTTCAAGTTTTTTCTGTACCGTGAGAGTTCAAGTTTGACTCTGCTCTTCTTTATTAAAATTTCTTTCCTCGATACATTCTGAATTCTAATCCCTTAAGCTAAGAGTGCAATAGGAGTCTCAATTGTAAGTTGACTCCTAATTATGCAGACATTGTTGTCAGCGAATTTATTTTGTGTTAACTTATACAAATTTTAAAACTATCTTAAAGAACKAAACATATGTGTATGCGTGTATATTTGTATGTATTGCAGCATACCGTTTATTGCTGTTGTACTAACACCAAGTTTAATACATGCGTGTGTGTTTAATGTTATTTCTTCTGAAAATTTATGACTTGTGTCCCTATGCATTTTTATTTTTATTGGATGTACATTGCATGTAAATGCGTGACTATGTTTATGTACATATGTACATATGTATGTGTGTATCTTTGAAAATAGTTATTTATTTTTAATTATTTTTCGGGTTTTCTGATAAGTATGCATGTTCAATGATATTTGAACAGAGGGTTAGAACCATTCATGGTTCGACCATAATAAAACATTTTCATAATATCAATCTGTTTGGTATGCAAGAAGGAAGGAGCGACAATTGATATTTTAAATAGGAAATTCATTTATGGGGATACAAAAATTGAGGCAGCCGTCAATGATAATACTAGCAAAAATGCTACTAATGATAGGAAAATTAATGAAGCAAATGCTCACAACATTTACAAAATAAATAATGTTGAAATTTCTAACGAACTTGCTGATACGTATAAATATAGTAAGGGTGATCAGAATCCGATGCATCGTTGCATATGCAAAAGTGTAAATGTAGCATTTTACAATAGATCGTGAGCGACTGTTTTTTTATATCTGAATGCAACCCTGTTCATTGTAAAATTAACAGCTGATTTCTAGTTGTCAACTGTGAAATAAAATATTTAGTAAATATTTTCAATAGCAATCATGCCAAGAAAAAGCGAAAA
>NW_017537186.1:49337-62720 GCF_001853355.1 Bactrocera latifrons | reverse complement strand
ATATTTTGCACTTGCACCGAAATATGCATTTGCAAGACCATTTGCACCAGATTATGATTACCCCTAGTGATTTAATCACTGCAATCACAGATATTGAAAAATCGCAATACCGCTCATCTCGAAGATCGAAGACCGTCAAGAGATATAAGGCAAATTAGAAATAAACACAATCAATGCCAACAATGCAATTGAACAAATCAATGTTCAGAAAAACATTAATGAAAAATTGAACTACCAAATTAGAGCTATTAGTAATAATACGAAAAATCACTGCACGAAATTGTTTCAGAATATTAACGCTTTTAACTCAGAATTAAATAAAATAGCAAAAGAACGGTGGTCAAAAAACTGTTGGGGAATTAAATGTATATTGAGATTAATATCGTAAGAATATAAGAGATCATAATGACGAGCCAAAATAACCTCTTAAGTAGAGATACTATTTCAGATGACGATAGTTTAAAATTGAATATAACTTTTGAAAAATTGGGTAAGATCAAAATTACGATCGAAAATGAGGAGACATTTTGGTCTTGAGAAATAATGCTTAACGGTGGCTCAGCAAGTCCAAATATAAACTACAGAACCTAGAGTAAAGGTTTAGTGCATTCAAAGTTCTAGCATAGTTCGTCAATACCGAGTGGTCGTGGCCCCGAAAGAGGCGCGCCTTTCGCAGGGAATACCAATGTTCAAATATTTTACATTCGTAATTGTAAACTCAATGCAATTCTTTAAAATCTGGTAAGGTACAAATACAGATCTTCATTGATTGAGAAATTATTTCATTCTAATTATTTGTTGATTGATTTTTCATGTCGTTTTATACAGTTTTTAAATCTATCTTAAGTATATAAATGCATATACAGGGTGGCTGATGAATTTTGCTACATTAAGAAACTCAAAAATTTTTTTTTCAGTATATGGAATTAATTTTTATTTTATTCATGTTAAAGCTCATTAAATTTTTTTAAATATAGCTTAATTAGTTTTCAAAATAATGGAATTTAAATGCCCCCCCTTCTCGTTGATGCATGTGCGGCATCTTACCAAAAAGTTGTTCATTACTGCTTGGAGAGTTGAGACAAGAATAGCCGCAATTGTTTCTCGAATGGATTGCCTTAGTTCATTCAAATTTGTTGGTTTTGCTTTGTATACTTCCTGTTTGCAATAACCCCACAAGAAAAAGTCAGGTGCAGCAAGGTCAGGCGAGCTGGGCGGCCAACGGAATGTGGAGTTTCTGGATATCAGATTATTGGGAAATTTTCGTCGCAATTCTGTCATAACAGGTTGAGCTATGTGAGGAGCTGCACCATCTTGCTGAAACCACACAGAGTTGAAAGAAATTCTTATTAGTCGTAATTCTGGATAGAAAAACTCTCTCAACTTGCTCAAGTAACGGTCTCCAGTAACCGTAACGGTGTGACCGTTTTCTTCGAAGAAGTCGGGCCCGACAATGCAGCGTGATGAAACTGCACACCACACTGTGACACGAAGTGGATGCAATTCCGTCTCATGGAGTATCTGTGGGTTGGAAGCACTCCACATTCGACAATTTTGTTTGTTTATGTTGCCGTTTAAATCGAAATGGGCCCCGTCAGACATGAAAAGACAGTTCCATCCTCTTCCTCCATTTCAAGCGTATTCTGGCAAAATTCCAAGCGAATCGGCAAGTCTGCAGCGTCCAGTTTGTTCGCCATTTGAATTTTATTTGCGAATAAGTCCAAATCTTTGTGCATAAGCAGATAAGCTTCTTGTCGAAGCACGTGGATTGTTTTGTATGGCAGCGGCTACAGCAGCGATTGTTTCCTCCGTTCGAACTGAAGGGTTTTGATGGTAAGGTCTTCTGTTGACTGTCCCATGCTCGGTAAAATTGTTTACAAGTCTCATTATGGTCCATCTACTCGGACGATTGCCGCCAAACGTGCGCCTATACTCTCTTTGAACCGAAACTACGGACTCCAGTGCGTGATAGCATTTATTTGATTTTTTTTTTTTTGTAGCGACTTTCATCAGTATTATCAGACAGCAAGGGGTTGATTTTTATTCTACAACTCAATGTATGTGCATGTGTTTTCATTTTATATTACCTTTGTTATTTGACGTGGGTTACCCAGGTGTACAAATATATGACTAGATACTACAGTTAATTATAATTTTGGTAAGATTTCTTACATATTGACTGATATGCAAATAAAGAAATGCTTTTGTTTTTGTATTTAAACTTTAGAAAGCGGCGGCGGAGCACCAGCAGTGCATTTTCAAATAATGGTGCTCATCCGGTTTAAAATATGTAAGTAGAATAACAATTGGTTTCAATAAGCTTAGAGAATATGTTAGGGAGAAAAATAACTAAGTAAAGGGAAAGACGTTAAAATGTTAAGACCGAGAAGGAAACAGAGAAAACCGGGTCTAATATAAATATAAAAATGAGGATTCGCAAAATCTTTTCCTAATCACTTTATAACAACATATCCATGAAATAATGTATACAGAGCTAGTTCTTTCTGACCTTTTGGATAGACGCAAGAAAAAAATCTAATAATTAATATAGATATTTTTAATTTTTGGGGCCTATGTAAAAAATGTCTTCATTTAAATTTATGTGTACTCCCAGGAATGTTAAAGAATCAAACCATTGAAACGCTTTTCAGACATAAAACACTAGAAGATATATTGTGTATCTCATCTTTTCAAAACGTATATAGATATTTTCATTTGAATGTTTTATAATTTAWTTTTTGTTAAGTGCAAACTTATTGAAGTGTTTTGTTAAAATAATTATCAAGCCATTTCTCAAGGTCCGGAATAGCTTCATTACTCCATTTAATTTCTTGCTTGATATTTCTCATAGACGTTTGAATAATGTGATCTGCACTATTAAAAAATCCTCGGAATGTTCTATATAGTTGTGTAACCTTGTCATACCCTTGCTGAGTTATAAACATTCCAGTAGCCGAACTTATTATACTGTCCCATAGATTGGTTTCATTTTGAAAACTGTGAATGAAGTAAAAGTGTTCTTATTTAAGTCAACCCTGTTTATTTGCTTTTACTTACCGAACTTTTATTTCCATAAAATTATTCGACAGAACCTCAAAAAGAGTTTTATATCCAACATATTCCTTGGCTAATGCTCTAATAATTATAAATAAATCCCCGTTAGAGAATACTGAGTTATTTTGTAATAGCGTCAAATTTAGTAAGTGATGAATTTTATTTTCTTGTACCGGACATCCAACTAATGATTTCAGTAGAAATGTTCTTTCGCTCTTTATTCCATTTTCGGGGAAATTTATCACATACTTTAGTATGAGTTCCCACTCCTCCATTGTACCCCATCTTAAAATTGGGCAAATATGCAGATTTTCAATTCTACAAATAAAATTTTAGTAATTAATTAAAGATTGAATAAAAATATTTTCAAAGGATATATTGACCGTATTCCGAAATCTAGAATGTTTTGATCCATCAAATTCTGAAAAGTATATCGAGCTTCTTTAATACACGGCTCATATCCACTTTTGCAAAGAAACTCCCTTGCTAATTTTCTTAATTTAATTTTCCAATGGCTTCCATTGTCCCCTTCACTGGTGAGCTCTTCGTAGAGAGGTGATAAGAGATAAATGACGTATTTCTAAAATTAAGTAAAATTAAAGGAATTTGAAAAACTATGTACTGCATTTACGTATAGTTAAAAAGTATCTAACTTTGTAGCCAATATATAAGTTTTACGTTAGTAATAACCATGTACTATACGCATAAATTGAAATTGTTTAAATGGTTATCAGTCACATTTGAAACAAAAATACCCGTCTCACTCAAGTCTATAGTATAGAACATAATTTATTAAGAAAATGTTTATCCGTTTACAAATGCTACTTTTTCTTAAAATTAATTGTTTCATTTATTGCAGTGGCCGAAGCACCGAATACTTTGAATCTGCAAAGGTATTTAATGATGAAGTAATATTCTCATATTTATCCGTGTGTGTGAAAAGCGGCTTTTGGTTAAAACATACCACATGTATAATATTTGAATATACTTTTTAATATGCGTGTAGGTGCTTAAGAGAAGCAACCTTATTTTGCGTGTTTGACGACATATTATTATAGAAAACAAGTCTAGGGGTTCTTTGCTTTCATTAATTTTTTAACGATCATTGACAATTTCTTATTTTATCGGTTTGGTAAGCCGATTGTTTATAATTTGCCTTTTCTGGATAGCTACTCCACTCTGATCCTCAGCTATGGCGACCTTTTGACTTTCTGGTACGTACTATTGAATATTTATGTAAGTGTTATTAATAAAATTTTGCCATATTGCAATGTGTATGCATTATGGACACTAACTTGGCAATAAGGCATAACGCAATTCGTGGTAGACTAGGAGTTTTTAGAGTGGCCATTTTTGTTTTGCTACTTGTAATTAGGTTGTGGTATGGCTTTTTGTTCTGTGAAATTGCAGTTCGGTTTCACTTGTTCGACCCATAAATATGGCGAAGGCCTTCGTGGGGTGTCCAAAAGCAACACTTACATATTTGAAATTTTATACTCTTGCAACCAGTTGCTGAAGAGCATTATAGTTCTGTTCTCGTAACGGTTGACGTAACACCTAAACATAATAGAGATAGATATAGGGTTACAGATACATAAATGATGAGGGTGACAAGAAAAGTTAAAATCCGGTTGACTGTCTGTCTGTCCGCCCGTCCGCGCTGTTATTTGAGTAAAAATGAAGATATCATGATGAAACTTGGTGTGCAGGTTTCTTAGTACAAAAGAGTTTGAGTTCGTAGATGGGCGTTATCGGACCACGCCCACAAATCGCCATTGACGGAAAACCTATAAGGTGCCAAAAGTAAGCTCCAAATTAAGATAGTAGGGTCATTCTCTTGCTCTTGTAAAACCCTTGCACTGTACAAGAATTGCAGAATTCTCTACTTGATTATTATTTATAATGGCTGAAAAATATGTCAGATTAAAAAAACGTTTATTTTCATGCAATGACATGTAAAAATTAAAATAAAACCCTGTTTTATCGGTAAATTTACATAAAGAAATATTACGCCGTTAAATTGTTGAGGAAGGTTTGTTTTAAATAGATTRATAATTCGGGTTGTGGAGCACGGTGCACGTTCGTTCCGTGCTTGTGGTTGGCCGTGGGGAAACGGTCGGCGCAAGTTATTCCACAAATATTAAATAAAAAACAAAGGGTTTCTTATAAAAAATATATTTTACAAAAAATAATTTGGAAACACACTTACCACGTCTGGATCGGTGAGCGGTCGCAAAAGAAGAGAGCGCRCGCAACTTCTTTTAGTTAGAGTTTAGTTGCGCGCGAATTAAACTTCGAAAAACTTCGAAAAGGAAGAAAGAAAAGATTGTTCTGCCGATACAGACGTGGCAAAGAAAATTGGGGGTGGCGGCAGCAACATTCTCCCCGCCTTGCAATATTACTGTAAATGCAGTTTACAATGAATTACTTAAACTAACTTAACTAACTGGCTCCTGCACTTCCTCTTCCACATCTTCTTTGCAGATGGGGTGGCCGACGAGACGAATCGAGTCTGGCTCGGTCCGAGAAATGCCGCTGAGATGAATCAAATCTCAGTCGGTCATTGCCATGCCGCCAATTTGCATAGAAGTCACCAGGTCGGCGAGACGACTCGAGTCTAACTCGATCCTGGGTAGGTAGTGAATGTGAGAGGCGTTGGCAGCCAGTGCACTTTATTGTGCCGATACTATACGACACCGGATACTCTATATCCCAGTGTCGTATTTTGGGCGATGAGTTGGCCCATTGCCACTGGTTATAACCCGGGCAACATGAGCCGGGAGTAAACGTCCGTAGTGTTGCTTGCCTATCCTTGATGATACGGCATTCACTTGCTTGACGACGAACGTCTCGTCCACGCCTTCGCTTCGGATGGGGTGGCCGATGAGACGAATCGAGTCTCAGTCGATCGTTGCCATGCCGCCAATCCGAAAGGAAGTTACCAGCACGCCGAAGTTGGCGAGACGACTCGAGTCTGGCTCGATCTTGGGCGTGTGGTATGTGGGAGAGGCATCGTTGGTCAGAGCTTTCCATGTTACTGTCAAGCCCTGAGGCGGGCTGATTGTTGACAATGCTGTTGGTYGAACTGCTGCTGTTGTTGCTGTCGTTAGCCACTACGGCCAATGTGGAATGTTGTGAGGGTGTTGATGTCGGTGTTATTGGCTGTTGTGGTGTCTGCTGCAGCTGGTGTTGCTGTGCTTCACGCTGCGTTGACTGCTGGTGTTGTTGTTGTTGATGCTGTTGTGGTACTGSCTGTTGCTGCGGCTGTGTCTGCGACTGAAGTTGCGACTGTGACTGAATCACTGTTTTCGTTTGTGTTAGGATCTGGGTAGGCATTGACGTCGGCGGTGGCTGTGACTGCAATCGTGTAATCTGTTGTAGTCTTGACTGGAGACTAGCTGGTGCATCTCGTGTCGCCGTTAACATTGCAGTAAACGGATCGCCTGACAACTGATGGTTGTGCTGCTGTTGATTTTTGTGGGTGATGTCTTGGCGACTGCTGTTGCAGCATAGTCTGTTGATGGGGCGATTGTCGTTTCTGTTGTGAAAATATAAAATATAAAATGAAAATATTTTGACTACAAAAATGGTTTTGTGTTTGTTTTTGCGTTATTGATGAATTTTGTGCCTCGCCTTTGCCATTTATTTTCGTTTCTTCGGAGGGAACGTAACCTGTTAAGAWCCAACCGAACACTGTTCGTTGTGCAATGAGGGATCCGAAGATTTTCGATTTTACCCCATTTAGAATGATTTTCGGGTAAAGATCTGCTCCGATTAACAAGTCAACCGTTTGACTCGTAAAGAAATTATTATCCGCTAAGGGGATATTGGGTAACCCTTTGACAATTGAAGGTTTTATTGATCTGGATGGTAACAGCCCAGTCAATTTTGGCAGTACCAACGCTTCCGCTTCTAGTCTTGAACTTTTGTTACGGGGCGAGCCAATTGTGATCGAGCATACCGATTGAACTCGTCCTGATACGGTATTATTCAATCCTGAAACTCGCGCGCTGACCTTTCTGCTTGGCAGTTTTAATCGTTTCTGCAGACGGTTGCTTACGAAAGTTCCTTCAGATCCCGAATCAATCAGGGCTCTGACAGTGAGGGTGCTCTCGTTGTGACATATGGTCACCATGGCTGTACCTGAGAGCATGCTTCGACTGGTAGGCACATTTGAAATATTGGCCTTAATAGAGGCCACATGAGATTTAGTAGAAATCTTAGTAGTGTCTGTGCTGTCGGATATCTGACCTATTTCCTCGCTCTGATCCCGGTGAATCATAGAGTGATGTCTCTGTTTACATTTATTACAATTAAACATACTTTTACAATTTTTGACTTCATGTGAGTCTGATAAACATTTTAGGCAGACATGAAGTTTCCTGACAGCATTTAACCGTGCGTTAGGCTGCATCTCAATGAACCTTTGACAAGTTTTCAGAATATGTGATGTATGAGATGAGCACAGTTTACATTTTATATTGTTTGTCTTGGTGTGATGGGAATTCATGTGATTGGATCCAATCCTTGACTGCAAGGTTGGTATCCGATCTTCACCATTAGCCRACTCAATATTAGGTTGAGTACTCAACTCGCCTTTGAGGTTTGATACTCTCTCAAGCGTTTTAACCCGTTTGGTTAGAAATTTGTCTAACTCAACCCATTTTGGCATCTCTGAATCCGAATCCAGTAGGTGAATAGTCGGATAGAACACAAATAGGTGATTATGGCATCCCAGCTATCTACATTGATGCCATGTATTTGTAAAGCTGATATGCAGCTATTTATCTCCCGCTGTAAATTTCTGAGTTCGGTCCCAGATTCTCTAGAAATGTGCGGAAGCTTGAACAATAAATTTAGTTGTGTATTGACAAGCACTCGCTTGTTTTCATACCTACACAACAAATTATTCCAAGCCAATGCGAATCCTTCATTCGTCAGTGGCGCTTTCGAAACAATAGCTTTTGCTTCAACTCGCGTTTTTTGATTCAAATGGAATAACTTTTCTACCGGAGATAGCCTTGGGTTATTCCCATAAATGGCGGCAAATAAATCCCTAAATGAGGGCCATTGTAAAACATCGCCATGAAATATTTCGGTATCACATGGCGGTAGGTTGATGGTGTACCCCACGGGTTCTACAGTTTGTTGTAACCGTTCAGGTTGAATCACTGTATAATTTGAAGTTGGGCTTTGGTTGAACGCCGTGAGGTTGTGCAAGTGTTCGCCCATCAARGCCGCGCAACACACATAAGCGTGGTAACAGCTTGARTATTTAAGCTTAATGTCGTCTATTGAGCTTGTGTTGGAAGGATCCAMTTTTGGCAAACACAACTTGTATTCTGACTTTACCTCTGCCCACAGAGATCTCAGTTCAGCTTGTTGTACTTCAAGAGAGTAGGTTGTTTGCTGTTGGAGTAAAAGACTCCTCAAACTCCAATAGAGCGTCTGCAGCTGTGATAAATGCTCTGATGGATTCCATTGTTTACGAAAATTGAACCGGAATTGCAAATTGATTGCACAAAATCGGATCTAAAACTTGAAATGAAAAATTTAAAAATATTTGCAAATATGTTGCAAAAGTTCAAAGGTTACAGCACCAATCACGGACAAACTACAAATTGAGTTGATGATAGGCAGTGCGTTGTTTCTTTATGAAGCGTGAATTTCCGAAAGAACAAAAAAAAAAAATTAATAAATTGAGTAAATTATTTTCTCAAATTTAATTTGTATGTGCTTGCTGGGTAATCGTCCCAATGCACTTGCACGCCTAGTCTCCGGCTGTGTACACAAACAAAATTGATTTGTGCGTAATTGCTTTATTTAAATCCAAATACGATATAGATAAAAATTTACAAGCACTTATTTGATTTATATCCACTATTCACTTTCACTTTGCTCCTTGGGTTATTTTCGAACTATCTCGATTTCACCACCACATTCATTTGTTTGTTGGGATGGCGGCTTGCCTTTGCTGCTTTGCCTGTGCTGCTTTGCCTTTGGTGCTCTTCCTTTGCTGCTTTGCCCGTGCTGCTTGGCTTTGCTGCTTGACTTTGCTGCTCTCCTTAGCTGTTTGGCTTTCTTGCCGGATTTTGTGCGTCCAAGAAATTTATATTGTTATTCGGATAACAACTGTTTTTTTTTTTTTTTTTTTTTATATGCAAAGTGAAATATTCAGTGAATTTGCCAGGTGTATTTATTGTTGTACTTAAATGAAGTACAATACTACCTGCAGACTTGTGCGTTGATTTTGTGAGTAGAGTGCCAAAAATAAGTTTTGGTCTCCACTTTACACAGCACAATAGGTTTTGTACATATGTATTATAACTTATGCACAAATTAACCAATCTAAATCCAAAATATGTTTGGTTGTAACTTGCGAGTTGCTAAATTGGGCAAATTATGCACTTTCACTTTAAATAAAAATCAACTTGTTACCTGTTATCCGGCCCGAAGGACCAATGATAATTCGGGTGGTGGAGCACGGTGCTCGTTCGTTCCGTGGTTGTGGTTGGCCGTGGGGAAACGGTCGGCGCAAGTTATTCCACAAATATTAAATAAAAAACAAAGGGTTTGTTATAATAAATATATTTTACAAAAAATAATTTGGAAACACACTTACCACGTCTGGATCGGTAAGCGGTCGCAAAAGAAGAGAGCGCGCGCAACTTCTTTTAGTTAGAGTTTAGTTGCGCGCGAATTAAACTTCGAAAAGGAAGAAAGAAAAGATTGTTCTGCCGATACAGACGTGGCAAAGAAAATTGGGCGGGGGCGGCGGCAACATAGATTTTAAAGTTCTACTTAAATTATAAAGATGTGTTACAATTTTTTGTTAATAATGAATACAGAATGTGCGCCAATTCATAATAGTAATTTTCAATAAATTGACCGAATCAGTCGTTCATATATCACTAGATGGGTGCTCTCTTGGCCTTGCATATTTCGGTATATGATTTTTGCCTTTTCTGTCATCCTGGAATCTTGCAAGAGCAAGAGAATCGCGCTATTATATTTCGCACAGACGCACAGTGGTTCCATTAGTATGTAGGATAGCGACAAAAATAGTTAGAATATAGATAGATACTGACCTGCAATATACACAGCATATTTTTGTTCATGCAAGTACGATATTCTGAAAAAATCGCAATTCTATAACGCCCACTTTCGTATTCTACATATATAATATAACGTTAAAATACCTGAGCATGTGATAAATTTTGTTCCAATTCCCGGGGTTATTATTAATAAATAGAAAGGAAAACAGATGTGCCATTTAATTTAATAAAATTAAACAATTTATTTTTTACAGTTCAAATATAAATTTTATTAATTTGGAAGAAAAATAAGGACGTTGTGAACCTCAACAAAAAGTTCCTTTACATAAATAGTCTTCCAACAATTCTATTGTAGATTTTAATAATGCGCTTTTCTTTTTGCATGGCAATTTTCGTTGACCTGTAATAAATGGATCTGAGCTCAACAAAAACATATTAAGTAAATCCGTTTTTGTTGCAATTCGAGAAGTTTTCCTCGTATGTTGAAGCCTATACCTCTTAATATCCTTGTTTTTGGCTTCCTCTAATAGTTCTCCAATATATATTATTGCCCTTTAGACGACTTCGGAACCATGCACTAAGATCTTGTGAACTGAAGGTGGAAGATAGAACCAAGGGTACTTCTCTACAAGCTCTTTAGCGTTTCAAGTGCGAATTGCTTAAATTTGTCCGCGTTTATTTTATATCCTGATGACATAGCTTGCAGTAATGCTGCACATCTTAGTATGAGCTCTTCGTCAACGTCCGTTATTTGAGAAGCCAAACCAGCATTATTAAAAAAGCGTCTAGCCGTGTTGCCATCGTTTGACGTCCCACTACCTCCTGTTTTAGGCATGCCCACTATTAAACCCATCTCTGATCTAAACTTATTTCTAACCTGAATTTTATTTCCATGAATTGAGTTTTATCTTCTGCCGACCTAATTTGCCATTTTTTGATATTTAGTCTATACGATACATGAATGAAATATTCAAAAAATCGAATATATGAATGTAAAGGTGATAAACCAAACTCATAATGTTCTTTGTGGACGGCTTTTTGTAGACATTTATCTATATCGTTCATCTCTTTTGGTTTGGCTTGGCATATGTAACACTTAGCAGATGATGTTTGACTTAGTGCATTGCATACTTTTCCATCAACCATAGTCAGTTGCCATTTGTGTTCGACGTTTTTTTCCTGTCCAGATCTTAAATATTCTGTGCACTTTAACATATAAATTTTCTTCGTGAAATAATTCCTCTCTTCAATGCAAACTTCTGTTGTCTCTTTTTTGAAACTAAATCGTATTGGTCTGCAGTATCGAGTGGACGACGGTCGAGGATTTTTCTATATAACTTTAATATCTTGCAGTGTCGAAGATTTAGTAACTAATTTAAGGGGCACATAGGATGTTACAAATAAACTATTGTCTTGTAGAGTATTGTTATTAACACGTTGTTTATATTCACTTTATCCGGAGCTACCAACGAAYCCCCCTTGACTATCAAAACAAGATTGCTTATATTTACATCGGGTATGACGTTCAACACTTAAGTTTGGAGATCTAATATACGTGAAGCTGTATGGTCAAGTAAACTTCGTAGCTCCACTTCAGCCTGTGATTCACTCACGCTAACCGATTCTGCATCTGGATAACTTTTCTTCTTTTCACTTAAAACCTTTTTATAGCTTTAGCCCAGCAGTTGGGCGACAACGTTTACTCGCTTTTGCTTCTTCTTTTACAGATGGAAAAGATAGAGTTTCGAGACTTAAGGTAACAACCTCTTTGTAAGAGAGCCAATCCGAGTAGTTTGTTAACACGTCTGACTTTACGCGATGGTTTTGTTTCCACATCACCCCAATGCGTCTGCATAAATATTTTACACATTTCAGTATATCATCAAACAGGTGTTCGTCACCTTCAAAACCTCTTTTTCTGACTATATCTTCAAAAACTTCTTCAAAGACTTCCTGACCTTTCGTCGTATTTGATCCATTTTTGGAGCACCAAATTTCAAAAATATAGGAGCGAGAAAATATGCATTGATGAGACGTTCCTACGATAAGAAATTTAAAAAATAAAAATCTCAGAGAGAGAGAGTGAGACAACAAAAACTAATTCTACATGTTTATTGGCATTACTTACAAAATAACACGCACATTTGATGTACAAAATACACTTTGAAACTAAAAAGTTATGTTAGTTTAATTTAATTTAAAAACTTGTTATTACTGACAAATAATACTATTATCATCTACTTTAATTTCCATTTTCAGTACTTTTATTTAGACACTTTTTCAAATTAAACTTTTGCAGTTGAATGTACACGTTGCTTTCTCTTTTATTTTTGTCAACTATTTACTTCTGTGCAAGGCCGTACATATGTTGCATGTGGTCTTTTTTTCGCATTTCTATGTTTCGTTGTAAAAATAAGCGAAATCAGACAATAACCACGTCTACTTTCCATATAGCAAATTTTTAATTTAATTTTTCCTCTTGATTCTTTTACTTACAAATACAAATAACCATACAAATCAATATTAATTATATAACGATATTAAACTTTGTACGAATAGTGTATGCCACCTTATGATCAAAAGTTAATCAAATCCAACAAAAACTGTTCAAGCCCCTAAGTACCGAATATTTGGATCCCAGTGCCTATTATTGACTTTTGATCGAAAATATCGGTTAATGTCTAAGATATATAATTGGAATTCAGAGATAGTACTTCTCTGACAATGGTATGTCTACATGTAAAAAATCACTTGAATCTGAGCAGCCATATACCTAATATAAAAATTTTCGAACACCTAGGTGACTTTATGCTGGATATACCGGCCCTCTTTCAGTTATCTCAATAAAAATTACAGAGCGTATTATAGTATATCTTTGTGCCTAGAAGCGATTAGTTTTTTAGTATGTGGTATTGGGAAAAATAGATAAAATCCTGTCGATACTACCCCAACTGCCACATACTACTGTGATAAAATTGACAGGTTTTTTTTTTAATTTATACTTCGCGTGTTTTTCGAATCTGTAAATTGTTTTTCTGTAAGTTCGGTTTTTACTATGTCTGAATTTATTGAACAAAGAAATGCACCATCTTATACGAGTACTCTATTGGTTATTAGGGCGGATCGATTCCGGACTTTTTCGATTCGGGATTTCTTATAGTGCGGAAAAGTTGTGTTAGTACTTCCTGATTCCAATGCAACTTTTTGTTTTGAGATCGGATTGCATCTTCAACCCCAACTCCGGCCTTGAAATTTCGGAAATTCGCCTAAAATC
>NW_017537186.1:13874-48842 GCF_001853355.1 Bactrocera latifrons | reverse complement strand
AGAGAACCAGAAGAATTGGTCGCATTGGAAGTGTTGGTCTTTTTCAAAACAAAAGATTACAAAGAAAAATGAACGTAAAGAAAAGCTTTCAAAACGTCATTCAACATCAACACTTACCAGAAAAGTATCAGCTAGAACACGTGATCATTCAGATCAGCCAGACTCTCATACAGACGACAACGATGTAGGTGCGTCGCACACGGATTCTTCGAAAAACGACGCTGATGATGAGTTTTCTCTTCCATCCTCTAAAACCAAACAAAACACACTAGTATTAGAACACACTGCTTAAGCTGCCCAAAGATGTAAGTGATAGAGCAGCGGGCTTGATTGTTTCATCTGTTTATCTGGATGCCAAAAAACAGGTTTGATAACAGAGGATCAGGCTAGCTTTGTCACTGACTGAGTTAAGCTCCAAAACACCGAAAGATTTGACTCTGTGTATGGGCTGTATTTTGACGGCCGCAAAGACAATACACCTGGTTGTCATTACTTTGCCCACGTTACCTCTCCTTCCTTGATGTGGAATATCTAGAAGTTGTCGGTACTGATGGCACCAACACGAACACAGGTTGAAAAGGTGGAATCATTCGGAAACTAGAAGAAAGAATAGGTAGGCCATTGCAGTGGGTTGTTTGTCTTCTACATTTTAACGAACTTCCATTTCGTGCGGGAGGAGATTACTTTGAATAAAATGAAATGGACCTTTCAATTTGATCACAGTAGTATTATTTTCGTTTTTCTAACAAACGTGTCTGTCAGTATAGGAGTTATACTTGTATATGTACAAATATTATATATATGTGAATAATTGCTTCGATCTTCAGGACGACGTTTTACAACATTCTTGTAAGAATATAATATGTTCGGTTGCACCCGAACTGATCCCTTACTTACTTGTTAACATAGAAATTGTCAGACTGAATTCTGATTTTGTTTTTCTGCCAATATGTGGGGTGTTGGACAATTGTGACTTAAGTGGTAGTCGTACGACGTACCAGCCATTATTTGATCGTCTAGTTGTGGCTTTGGAGAAGTCTTCATAATACTGATCATCTAGAGTTTTGTTTCTTAGGGGGCAAGTTTCCTTAAGTTTTCAAATATCCTTAATTATGAATTAAGGTGTTTTTTTTTATTATCCTCCACTTTAGTTGGTATGGTGGTAGCTGGTTTTATAACTACTTCATTTAGAATCCAACCGAATATAGTGTTTTGCGCTAGAGGGTTGATTGATATTTTTTCAGCACCTTTAAGTTGCCGAAGTTTGCGGTACAAGGTCGTTTCCTAATATATAGTAATATCTATATGTGATGGTATGTTGCAGTGAGGATCTGCTAGCTTTATTTGTGAAACCTTTTGCCAACGCTTGCTATTTATATGATAGCTTGGAAGCATGTTAGCAAGCTGTGGTAGAACTATAGCTTCGGCTTTAATTCGCTTATTCGCTTAGGGGGAAATTAGGGCAATGGGGCAGATTTTATTTGAGTTCTGGTGAACTCTTCCGCCCATTCCCGTAATTTCAAAATTTGATTGTTTGGTTGGACATTATATTTAGCTTATTTTGTGCCTTAGACGCTATGAATGATCGTTGTGATTCTTGGTCTATTAAGGCTCTGAGTTTTAACAGTTCTCCTCGGTGTTCGATAGATACGACCCTATTTTCGCTGTATAGCGTTTGCGTTTTTAAAGACTTTGAGCAGCATGGTGCTTCTGTCAATTTTCGGGATTTACTTTTGCAACTATAACATGTACTTTTGTACAGCTTGATGCGCTCTTTTGAGGTGAGCGGGGGAATGTGCTGAAATAAAGCATTGAGTGATATCTTTTATGAAAATTCCATTAGCTTTTGCAATTTTTAAATGTGTGCGTATGTAAATTATTACCGTTTGGTTTCAGTTTTTTATATTAACCAGAGGATTTTCTATCACACGTTTTATGACTACATACAATATACAATAGTTAGACATATTAAGGAACGAAATGGAATCATTTGCTGATACTGGGATACTGGGATACTGATATATCGAAATCATGAAATTGACAAATACAATTCAATATGCAGCATGAATTAGTACACCTATTAAAAGAAACGTCGCAGCATGTCATAAGTATACCAAAGAAATTAAAAAAGTGGTAGCAGAAAAACCATCTGAATCTGACAAAAGTTGTCTAAACAAATTGTGTAAAAAACTTACCAATAAGATAAAGGCATTTAAAAATATTACTCTCAGCTATTATCTGAAAAAAAATTTTCTCGACCCATAACTCAGCATCATCCAGTCAGAAAAGCAGACCAGACATGAGCCAACAGCCATATAGAGAAAGCCAATGTTTTTTCGGCATACCTTGAAGGTGTCTTTAAACCATATGACACGTCCAATGCAGCAGAAATATTTACGAGAATTAATCGGAAGAAATAAAAAAACTGAAGTCTAAAAATCGCCTGTCCAATAAACCTGGTAAGCCAGCGCAGAAAATTACTATGTATCGGCCCATATCCCTCCTGCCAATATTCTCAAAACTTTTGAAAAATCTGCTTGCTGTATGTATTAACAACATAATTGACGAGAGGAAGCTGATACCGGCGCATCAGTTTGGCTTTCGAAAAAATCACTCTCTATTGACCAAATAACTCGATTCATTGAAAATGCCTTTGAAGGCCGTTTTCATCGACGTACCTAAAGCCTTTGATAAAGTTTGCCATGGTGGGCACCTAAACAAAATTAAAATGCTTTTACCAAAAAAATATTACAATGTTTTAGAAGCATACCTTTCGGACCGTTTTTTTTTTTTTTAATTAAACTCTGATTTAAAGAAAATAAATTTGCTTAAACGGTGTGCAAATACCATATCATAAAACTGCGACATACCTAGGCATGACCCTGGACACAATACTTATATGGAGTGCACATGTCAAAAAGAAAAACATGTATTGGCTATTGGGTGGAAACTCTGCATTATCTACATATAAAAAAATTCTGGTCTGCAAGAAGGTGTTCAAACCAGTTTGAACTTATCTGATACAACTTTTGGAGCTGTTTAAGCTTTAGCATTGTTGGACAAATCCAGCGATTTCGAAGCAAAGTTTTAAGATGCACCGCCAATGCGCCATGGTATGTTCGCAGTCACGATCTTGAAGACAATCTCTGAATTGACTGAGTTGCTGCATCAATCAACAAATCTGCAAAGTCTCATATGGAAAGACTTTCTGACCATGTGAAGACTGAAGCCAGGGCTCTTGTCACTCGAAGTAAATGGAAAGATAGGCTTGAGCGCAAAAAAACATATCACCTTATACAGTAACCAGATTCTCTGCAATTTATACGCAGAGCAACATTAATACAATATACAATAGTATATACAATAACTAAAATAAATTGTTCGTTACTTTATTTTATGTTACCTAGTTACAATGGCATTGAAAAAAAAAAATGCTTTCAATTGCATGCCCCTTCGCGGGACTGTTATGCAGGATAACGAGCCTAAGCACACAGCGAAAATCACAAAGGATTGGCTTAAGAAAGAAAAATAAATGTTTTGGATTAGGAAAACTTATGGATTTTGGAAAACTTATGGAACGGTGTTCACCTTAAAGTTGCTGCTAAAATTTTTACAAATTTTGAGGATTTATGGGAAGGTACTCGTACTAAGGAAGCTTGATACCCCATCCCAAAAAAGAGAAGCGAGAAGCCTGTAGAAAATATGTATGTGTGGTATGCAGATGTGATGCTATAATTGAAAATCTGGAATATATAATCAAGTATTAGAAGCGTAAACATATCATGGCACCAAATCGTTGATTAAATTTCATTATTTCACATGATTTTTGCAGGTTTTGTAAAGTGTGCTATTTGGCGGATCAAGGCATTTTAGAGGGAATTCAAATTTTTCAAATAATACCAAATATTTGTGAATTCCTATTTGTGTTTTTTTTACTTAAATGGATTAATTAATAAACAATTAATCATATTTTAAGACCTTTTTACCTTTTTAAAGAACTGTGTAAATTGTATTAGAGCTTATTGCTTCTTATGGCTAAGTGCGCTATTTGTCTGACCATGGCATAAAACTGTATCTTTAGAAATTTTATCCATATTTCTTGTGAATTCGATTTTGATTTATGTACATATGTATATGCATGTATAATATATATATGGAAATATATGTCTCATTGCATTATTTTCTGCTGGCTACTTTTGTTTTTTCGTCACCGCACTTTTATATATGTATATACTATGTATGTACATTTATGCATCACTGGGTATAAATGTATATACATATGTATGTGTGTGTTTCCTTTTGGTGTCAC
Organism: Bactrocera latifrons; assembly: GCF_001853355.1. Taxonomy (NCBI): domain Eukaryota; kingdom Metazoa; phylum Arthropoda; class Insecta; order Diptera; family Tephritidae; genus Bactrocera; species Bactrocera latifrons. The sequence goes on along the minus strand of NW_017537186.1, from coordinate 44,533 downwards.
GGAACTGCTCTGTTTTCTTTTGTACTTTAGTGCATTCTTTCCGCTTATATTATTTTTCTAACAAATTTATGCTTCGTAGCATAATGTACATTTTTATGCATACCTGTTAATTTATAGAGGATGTCTTTGAGGCTCGAAGGATCATATTAAACTTGGTTATTGAAAACGAATTTCGGTATACATGGAGTATGTACTGATATGGGAGCTTCCTTAGAGAAGGAATAAGCAAAAATAATGGTGCTTATACTTGTATTATTTAAAATATTCGCGATTAAAAATTCAGTAATTTGTGTTCATAACACATGGTATTTCTCAATGTTTAACTAGATCTTTTCACATTTTTCATTTTGTATATTGAAATATACACTTTAAACATTTAAATAAGTTCACATTTTACTTTTATTTTATTACTTTGGCTAAATTAATTAATTTAAAAATCACTTAGTATTATCATGGCTGAAAACGTTTGAGTGCTTACAATTATGAGGATGCTGGTTGCATTGCCACATTTTCCAAACCAAATACTTGTATGAAGGATTTTTCAACAACAGCTTTTTCTTTATTTGTACTTTCATGTGCTTTTTTTCTTATTAATTATAAAAAAAAATTCTTTCGTCCAATTTGAAAAAAAAAATTCATTGGTTATTCGACGAAATTATGAATGGATTACAAACATATTTCGCATCTCATTAACTACATGTCATGGCCTAATTCAGTTACATCACTACATTCTGGCTTATATATCAGAATATTTACTATATCACTTAAATTACTATATGCATGATATCAGTACTGTAAATATCGAAAGTATGTATGTATGTACGTTCCAATAGTCATAATTTCTGTTACTGCACAACAAACTACGCATTATTGGTTAGTTTTATTGAATAATACATATATGTATGTATATTACATTGTTCTAAAAAATAATATACTTTGGAATCATCCCCTCCTTATTTGTTTGAGCCATGTTGAAACAAATAAAAACTTAGTATAGTGGAGATAGGATTATGATAAACCGCTGCGATTTGCACCACAGCTGACATGCGGGATATGCATAATCGATACACAGGGTGGGCCCAAATAACTGTCGCGCTTTATTTTTTGTAGAAAAAGTTTATTTTTTGATTTTTTTTACCAGCTTCAAACGTTTCTTAAAACTATTGCAGGCGGCATGCACCACTTCATCTGGAATTTGTTTAAAAAACGTTTGAATTGATCCCTTCTTATGTTTTTCAAATTTGTTAATTTGTATAGTACATGTTATAATTTGCGATTTTTATATAATATATGTATTTGGTAATAGTCCATTCCGTACATTTAGGCTTACAGATTAAAACGCTTATAAACGTTTCACGAATCCCGAATTGGTGAGTTGCTATTATATTATTTTCGTGGAGGAAAGGAGACATCTTTGATAGTATGTAACATATAAGGATGTGTTAAGTCTTTCCCAGGTTTATCTATCAAAATAATCAGCGACTTTTTCTATGAATTTCGATAGTATCGGAAATTAAGAATTGCATTGAAGAGCAAAGAGAGCACTTCTACAGAAATATTTGGTAGCTCAATTAGCATTTTTGGGGTAATATTATCATGTCCTGGTGACTTTTTTGGGTCAAGTTCTTTTATTATTCTAAAAATTTCAGAAAGTGAAGTCTTAAAAGACTCGTTAACTGTGTTAGGTAAGCTGGAAGGCTTTGGGCAATTAGGTTGAAATATTTTTTTAGGTGATTTGCAAAACAATTAACATTTTCCTCGTAACTTCGAGCCCAATTTCCACCCATGTCTCGTATAGGCATGTTGGAGTCAGTTGGTGGCTTCATAGACTTTTGGGCTTTCCAAAAGGAATTTTCCTTGGTTAAGTTTGTACCCAGCTTCTTTATGTCCATTTCAGTTTTTGCTTCTTCTTCACTTTTAAGCGATTTTTTTTAAATTACGTACAGCTGATTTTAATTGAAGCTGAGTGGAAGGAAAGTGATTTATAAGTGTTAAGTGATATTAGAGGTTTTTCTGAAAGGAATCATGGAACCAGAATACTTCAAACAATCATCACAAATCTGCTACAAAGGTTATCTTTACTGGAATCGGGAATACTTACTGCATCCACTCCTGATTACTACGAATACCGAAACTGGCGTAAGATGTCTATCACGTTAATGAATAGTGGTTATAAAACAATTTCAGAATCACAACGTGTATGCACAAGCTCTCAAGTTGTGCTTTCCAAATCGAAAATCGTAGAACATTTATATCGGGAAGGAGGAGCATAGCTACAACGATAGACTCAGGTGCGACCAGTAGTTATATTAAAAAATCGTAGTCATACGTTATTAAATCCAGTACAAACAAATAATAAATTTAGTAGGATTTGCCCTTGATTTTCTACAAATTAGTGAATTAATTGATTTTGATATAATATTAGGCGGTTAAGCTATAAGCGATAGGAGATAAAAATTATAAACAAGAAATAAAAGAATTAATGAGTAATAATCACCAAAACGAAATATTGTCATTCACTACAAAAATACAAGCGCATATTAGGACTGAAACTAAGTAACCAGTTTGAGTTCGGCTAAATCATTATCATTACACTAATCAGGGTTTTGTTAAAAAAGAAATTCAGAAACTACTTTAAAATAATATTATAAAAGAAAGCAAAGACCCATATAACTCATCCATATGGACTGTGTCAAAGAAAGGAACAGATGAGGACGGTCGGCCAAAGAAAAGAATGGTCATCGATTTTCAAAAGCATAATAAAAAAACAACACTCGACAGATATCCTATTCCAGATACACAGTGGATCTACAAAATTTAGGACAAACTAAATATTTCATTACGCTCAATCTAAAATCGGGATTTCATCAAACCCAAATCAAATCAGAAGATAGAGAGAAGACAGCTTTTTCGGTTAATGGAGCTAAGTACGAACTCCTTAGATTATCATTTGGGTTAAAAAATTCACCTTCAATCTTTCAAAGATATTTAAAGGACATACTGAGGCCATGCATCGGTAAATGTGCATATGTATAACATATTGACGACGGTTTGATTTACTCAACTACTCCTGAAGAGCATTTGAAGGACGTCACAAATAAAGTACAGACACTTCAAAATATGAAAATTTCAGAGGAAAAATCTAAATTATTTAAACTAAAACTGAATTTTTTGGCCACAAAGTAACAAACGGAAGAATTACAGTCGATTAAGAAGAAATCGAAGGTATAAATCGTTACAAAACCCTCTACATTAAATTAGTTAAAAAAATTTAAAATTAGCTTTATTTTATCGCAAATTTGTTAACAATTTTGCACAAATTTACAAGCCACCAACAACTAACAAATAAAGTAGGCTCTTTCAGACTCATTACATTGCAGGCAGACGGCTCCTAGCGAAGGCTCCCAATCATCCCCTTATGCTGGACTGTTTTATATGAATCCTCAAAAGTGGGTGAATGGGTAATACAACGGACATTGCTAAAGTGGTACCTGGTGCTGGGGGTAGAGACCCCCGAATTTATTTTTTTCACTTACATTTTTAGTTTATTTCATAATTTCAGGATATAATTTGTTTACGATTTTCGCAATAGAGTTTTTCTCTGGTTAGCTTTCAATATTGTGGATTTCTTCGTAGTTGAAGGGGCATTTATTAATGAAATGTTTTTTCACTTTATTAATTTCTATAAAACTTTCTCCTAAGTTAATGATTGCTTCCATTGATTTCAGGATATTTTGTCCTATTATGGCGTCAAAATTCGTATCATTAAAACAATATAACTGTTTTCTTTGAATTCTTTTGGTAGTGGTGTTATAAATTCGTGTGTTAGAACGGTTTTTTCTGACAGGGTATTAAGGAAAGTGGTTYATTTAATTTGCTACGTTTATAATTAGAAAACATGTTTTCGTCAATCGACGAGGTGGTAGATCCGGTATCTACTAGGCATTTTATTTTGTTGTAACCAATGGTTAGTTCGACAATCGGTAAATCTGATTGTGACCCTGCAATGGAAAATTTGATTCTTGGATATGATCAACTTCCATATGTTGTACTTAATCGTTACTGTAGAGTCCCGGCTGGTGTTGTCGGTTTTGTCCTGAGTTTCTGTTTTGCTAATGCTATTATTTTAGTTGAACCATTGCCTATCGTTTCGTCTTGTTATGCCTGATTCAAAGCGATTAGCAAAATTTCTGCTCCTCGACGTATTGGTGAATCTATTATTATTGGGAATTCTATTGGTGTTAAGATTGTCTCTCATGTCATTATTATTATTATTGTTATTATTATTCCTACCATAATTATTATTGTAAAAGTAATTCTTTGTACCGTTGTAGTTGTAGTTTATTAAGACTGTTTCTTCTAGGGTATAGTAAGCTAATCTAAGCGAATTTATATTTCCCGCATACACTATTGAAGATAAGTGTGCCGATATGTTGCTCAAACATGTTTTTAGAATAAGAGACCCATTAATGTTTGGGGAGAACTCTAATGGTTTCTCCGAATCTTCGATATACTTAGTATTCATTTTATCTAGTATGTTTCTTAAATTATAATAATATTTTCTTACGTTGTAGTTCTTCATCGATATTGCTCGATGAAGAAGTTGGTTGTACGTTTCGCGAACTCCAAAGTTTTTTATCAGTTCCAGTTTAATTTCATTCCACGTTGCCGCCTCGCTCAAGGTCTGGATAACCCGGACTGCTTTCCCCTGTATTTGATGTGCCTCTCCGGGATATATTGTTGTATTGCTGAGTTGTCGATGAATAGAGGAAGTATCAAGTCGACCTCTCCATTTCCGAAGTATGGGCGGATTCTCGCTGCTTCTTTGATTAGCTCCGTGACCGGGAGTTGTTGTTGTTAATTTTTTCGAATATTTTAAATTGATTTGTTACTGATTACACTTAATTAGTCTTAAATTTATTTGTAAAAGTTTTTATTTTTATTTATTTTTTTTTCACTTACTATTMTTTAGAATATTTTTCGATAAGCGCTCGAACTGTGGTTCTGTCAATTCTTTGGAGTTGTACGCCGTTCGACTGCGCCAGAAATGAGAAATGTGATTAAAACAACCGTATACTTCAGTGTCCAAATTATTTCTAAACTTTTATTGAATAAAACTGAAATTTCTTAGCCTAATTTTTCATTTACAAAATTTGTTTAGTTGGCATTTCATAATGTAGAGCATTATTGCAATTTTCGTAACATGACCACCGTAGGAAAGATATATTAAAAAATATGAAATTTAATAAGTATTGTGTTACTTGTGTTTAAATATGCTGTTGTTGCAATTTATGCTTTGGTTACATTTATGCAGACCAGTTAATGTGGAAGTTGGGTGACGTCGACGTCGGCAGCGATTTGGCTTGCAACGACGGCGACGTAACTTGCGGACGAAAAACCGACAATGTTCAAGGCAGCGGCGACCAATGATATTGCGAAATTGGATTTGACTGTCGCGCTCATAGACCGCAGTAACCCACATAAACAAATGTCACAGGAGCTGTGAAAAATAGAGGATATTGGAAGCCCTCTTCTCAAGAATGGACGCCGAACCAAGCACACCTATGCCGTCATTTGATGGAGCTCCATGGCTTAGCGTCGTCGAGATTTTAAAATGCAACGACATTTCGACGCTAACATGGATAAGGGAACGAATCTTGAGGTGGTAGACCGTGACAGTATTCCAACGGTTGCCAAAGCGAAGGTAACCATATATGGCGTGGAATACCCGAAAAATTGTCTGCGGGCGTGCCAACTAGCGATAGGAGGGTGTTATGCGTGACGAAATCCATCGAAGGTGAAGGCCAGAGCTGTACGAGGTTCAGGTAGATGGCTTGGGCGTGCGCAGTGTGTTCCTTCGCCTCAAGAAAGGCTCGCCACGGACGGCAACAAAAACACGCTGGAGACGGGTGACAAAAAAAATGAGCTCGGAATAGAAGAGCTCCAAAGGCTGGCGGTTACATCCAGGAGAAGCAAGCAGGCTTTGGTGCCTATGCTGTACACCGGGGCAGCCTTTACATCAATCATCGAGGTGAATCCCTACTCAATTATATTTTATACAGAAGTCTACTGGTAGCTACTCGAGGTGAGGAACCTTACTACATAAGACTCACTTCCATAAACGTTCTACACATAACCATATATACAAGTAGAGGTGCGTTGTCAGAAAACGAGAGAGTAGATCGAAAGCAAATATCACAAACKAGGTTAGAAGAAATGCCAGGAATACAAACAGTTATCTCCACGGGAACACACAATTAAGCAAATGAAATGATTGTGTTTCCGAACACCCTGAATACAGTTTTTCACTACGCATGCCCTACGCTTCGACTCAAGCATAAACCGAAGCCTTCAAAAGCAAAGTATGGCAAGGTTTCAACTGGACTGAGCTAGCAGAAAGCGAGGACTGAGTATAAAGATCTTCTAAGGTACAACAAGAGGTTGGTGCGCTGCGAAAATTCTGGAAAAACTTTTGTAGTGGATTTGAAAAGACTCAGGAGATGTCGAGACTTAGAAAACTATACTATTGAACGAGCAATTGTCAGGAGGCATTGGCTGTAAGGACACCGTAAGACCTAGCTACGAAGGGAGAATAAAATCAGGTCATCAAATTTTCTTCTAAAAAGGGGACACAACTTTCTCACCAGGACCGCACCAAGTACCTTGGGGTAATCTTGAAAAGCAAACTGTTGTGGAAGCACGTGGAAGAAAGGGTCAGGAAAGCCAGCATTTTATTTATGTGTGTGTAGGCAGATTTTCGGCACAACCTGAGGAGGCAGAGAGTCGCCTCTCATGTACTGGTGCTACATAGCTAATGTTAGAACTATTCTGTTTTGTGACTTTTTTCTATTGTTTGCCCAGATTTCTCTAATGGGTAAAAAAACTAATAATTTTTGCCGTTAATTTTCCGTTTTTCAAAATCCTTCTCAATGTCCACCAACAGGTGCTGAATCGGATTAAGAATTTTTATCCAATTAACTTTTTTTTTGGGCGATCTTCGCTGTTTTTTAATATTCAGAAAAATACTTCAACAATTTTTTTTACAATATTATAAAAGATAAAGAGTTGTGAACTCATAATGTAATAATCTGAATAACAGTGAAAAATATTAATTTTTACTAGAATACTCTTCAGTCTTTGAATTTGTCGTATATCTTTTGGCTTATATCTTTCTTAAAAATGGTGAAAGAACTTAAAGATGAACTTTTCTAGCTTTGATCGCTGCAAAATCATATACCATATAATTATAATTGAAAGTTGAAACAGTTTCGCCTTCTATTGCTAGATTGGACGGGCTCATGGTCAATCGGAAGTAAGATTTGATCAACCTAAGATTGCTAAAAGATCTTTCACAATATGCAACTGACACATGTATAGTGAGTAGTATTCTTAGTCTTCTTGTCGTTAACGTGTTGTAGGCTTCCAGTCCCATTTTTCTGGCGAAAATTCCTGCAAATTGTGTTAAAAGTGTACAAGATATAGGGCGAAAATGGGTTTTTTCTATGGCTTTTAACAAGATATCTTGTAAATTTACTATCAATTTCCTCAAAAACCTTTTTGTGAGAATTTTGGAACTTCAGAATTTGCGTGGCTTCTAGTTCCTAAATTTTATGAACTTAATATTTTGGAAGCTTTCTCTGTACCAATCGTTTTTTGAAGATGTTTTGATTTTTTATAATTTTTTATTAATTTAAAAATTGTAAACKTAACCTTTTTTTACAATTTCCGCGATTTTACGCATACTTTTTCCTTAGGAATGGTATTTAACCAAGAGTTGATTTAAATCTCTTGAAACTTACTTACTCATCTTAACGCCGTAAATTTTGGAACGTGAATGAAGGAATTTAAAAATAGAAATTAATATCGAAATTCCGTTATTCAAATAATAACGGGATCTCCATAACGAAATATTTTTAGTTGAAAAATTAGGTTGCCTCATTTTATTTCTGGCTTTCATAAATCAAACATTTTTATTTATTACTAAAATAAAGGAAGTTAACAACGATAACTAAAAAAAAAACTTATTACGTGGCAAATAATCAATTATGACACTTATTAATAATAATAATAATCTATTTTACAAACGTTTTAACTTTTAAAATGTAAGTGTCCCAATTTATTTTTGGGTTATTTTATATACCTTAGAGGAGAAAATGGTAGCATTAAATAACATGCCCTATACAGATATTAGAATTGAAACAATAAAAAACAAGTTAGGGAAACAAACAGAGTTATACTTGTACCAACCTGATGTGAAGAAAGGATTTGACACAAGCAACTATGCAGTAGGAGCAGTACTTAGTAAAGAGAAAAACCCAATAGCATTTAACGTACACTAACAATGGCCGAACAGAAATATACGACAAACACAAAAGAAATTTTCGCAATAATTTGGGCACTCCAGAAGAAGAGGAATAGATGGTGCCAAGCTTAAGTGTAAACCATACCATGTCCAGACAAATGAATGCAAGTTCAGACGTATCAATGCATTCAGCGGAATCATCAGCCGTAAGATATATAAAAACATCTCACCCTTTAACTCATTCAAAACATTAAAGATTATTAAATCAAATGAAAACACGATGGAAACCACCACTCCGTTCCCAAAACATAAAAGATTTACAACTAATTTTGTGACACTTCACTATCTAACGGACAGCATCGAACATGTACTTAAAAACTATTATTTACATTCAATATTAAAAACCACATTTGAATGCTAACCAAAAGTGTTTACGAAACACAAATTGAAGGAAATAAGAGACACACAAGAAAAAGAGAATATACTAACATTCACTCGCAATAGRGCACATAGAAATGCTAAAAATAACTACATAGAAATAATAGAAGCCTGTTATTGGTCGACAGTATTGCAAATTAGAGAGTGCTCTGGCGTAAACACCTCGAGATCGTCAGCACTCTCTGTAATGGGACATAAAGGTCGTGAATTTATAATCGCTGATATTTGGCACACAAGTGCGCCAAGCTCATCAAAGCTTAATTCAGAAAGACCATAACTCTATAAAAATTATATTTGGCTATTTTGACTGCAGCCTCCCACAAACCGCCAAAGTGTTGGTATCAGCTTCCATTCTATTTGATCGCTCGCAAACTGCTCGCAAATCACTTTAGAATGCTCTTGGCTCAAAAATAGTTTTTTCAGTTCCGATAGCTTATTTTTGGCTCCTACAAAATAGGTGGCATTGGTGAATGGCCCACAAAAGTCCATTCCGGTAGTTAGAAATGCTCGATTGCATTTGAATCTTTCCGATGGTAAATTTCCTATTCAATACTCCATAAGCTTAGGCTTGACATGAAAACAACGAACGCATTTGTTCATAATTCAACTTACGGTTGATACCAATAGGCCAATACTGTAGACGAATAGATGCTAAAAGCGATTGAGGTCCAGCGTGCAAAGGTTTCCTACGAAAACTGCTGATGATTGCGTCAGTCACCGGGTGACGTTTTGACAAAATATTTGGATGTTTCCATGAAAAATCCAAATTTGAATACTGAAGTCTTCCACCAACTCGAATTAAACCTCGCTCGATCAGATGAAGACTTTATCGCCTCTTTTTTTTAATTTAATTAATCTAATTTTTAAAGAGATTTGAAGCAGCGAAGATTGGTTCGGATGTGCCTGCCTCTTTCACCATGTAGTTGTACCTCAGCTTCTGGCATCAGCAAGTATCGGTCAAAACTAAAACAATTAATTAGTTTGTATTGATTGCATATTTCTAGCCATTCTGTTTGAATTACTTGAGGTGGGCTTTCGTCAAAATGTAGCTTCTCTTTCCACAAATGCTGCAAGAATCTTTTGAATTTGGCCACCACAGGTCCGACCAAACCAATGGGGTCGTAAAGCCTAGCTATAGCCGAAGGACGAAAATATGAATACGTCCAACTTTGGGTCCCTAATCCACGTGTCTTTGTTGTGCTTGTACCGTCGTCGAAGGTTAAGAATCCTGTTTGTCATTATCCTCAAYATCAATGAATACCATTTCCTTAAGGGAAAGTTTCCGAGAGAGAAACACTTTTTTGTCTCATTTAATATCACCTTTACTTCGCCCACCGCGTTTGCACCGGTAATCATGTCAACCACATAAAATTCATGGTGTATCGTTTCGGCTCCAACGGGGTAAACATGAGCTTCATCGCGGTTAAGCTGCTGCACTGTACGAACTCCATAGGTGACGGTATCTATCTTAAATATGCTAAAATCTTTATTATAAACACTGCAGGAAGTTGTCTGGATTAGACATCCTTACGCAGCGATACACTTTACAAGTGTAAGCAGTAAGAGCAATTTTGTAGATGCGAAATCGAAGAAAAATATCAAAAAGTGAAGGTTGAATGGTTGGTCCTTTCATCAGAATCGAATTCAATGAAAGTCCATTGCTGGTTGGCGCAGAGCCATCAAAAACCACACGCAGTTTTGCTGTTGTGCTTTCAGCCTTTAAACCACAATGATACGGCTTAAAATAAATTGGAATTTGTTTTAGTATAGTGTCAACGACTAACATATGGTTCAGAACAAAGTACTCCTTAATGAATGACGTATATTGTTGTTTTAGTTCAGCATTGCGCTGAAATTTCCGCTTGATTGATAGCCTGTTGATACGACTCTCCTAGTTTGCAAGAAGGTGATTTTGTTGCTAATCGTACCGAAGATTCACCAGATTCCAACCGCTTATGAGTTTTTATAAAATGCTCTTCGCATAATTCTTCATCTATTTTAGTCTTTGGTGTGTAGTCGATACARTTCTATATTTCGTATATAAGTCGTCATGTGTGTCATTTGCTAGAGCCATGTCGATGGCAAGATAGCTTCGAAATGTTGTATGATGTTGCGCCTGATACAACCCACCCTAGCTTTGTTTTTTGTAAAAGTGGTAAATTTTCAGCCAGGCGTATCTGGCCGACGCAGAGCAGGTCAAAGAATAAACTAGCTCCAATGGGCATGTCAACACGCTGCGGTTCGAGGGTCTGCTAAGCGTACGTTTTGTGGTATATTCCAATTAATACCCTTTAAAGAATGAGATGGTTGAACATCGGTGATGGTGGTGGTAATAACCGCAGATAAATTGGCAGTGTAATCGTTAATGCGCGAATGCACGTCGGAGTTTACGATATGATTGGCAACGAAATCATTTTGGCCTATACCAGAAATGAACTGTGATGATTTGACCTTCTTCAATTGTACTTGATTAGCGAGTCCATTGGTTATAAAATTTAATAGTGACGCAGAATCTAGCAGATCAATGCAGGGAATGAGGGAGCCAGATCGATTTTTTACATAAATTACGGCGGTTGCTAAGATAACGAACTCTCTATCAGCAACGCTAGCCTGAACTTCAGACGCAACAAGTGCAGAAGCTGAAGCACCGAAAGATGAAGAAGAAAACGAGTACGGGTTGAACGAAGTAGACGTGGTTGGTTGTGATAGTTGCGGTTGTTTATAAGAAGCCATTGGTTGTGAAGTTGTAGGAAAAGAATTTGTGTCTTGATGCAGCAGACTGTGCTGCTTCGACGTACAATGCCTACAGTGTCCGGACTTGCAGTTTTTAAGTGAATGCCCGACTCGAAGGAAATTCAAGCATAGATTTAACCGTTTTGCTGCTTTATAGCGCTGACGTGTCAACTTGGTTTTTACCTCGATATTGTCAGCGTAATTGTCCTCTAGTTGCTTGTAGAGAGCATTGAACCTTTTTTTCAGCCTATCCACTTGCTCGATACGTACCTCCACTGCAGCTTAGTCGAATTCACAGAAGACATCGAAAGACAACGTGTTGTTGAGTAAGGTGATTTGTTGGACAAATGAATCCAGCTTCTTCTTGSCTTCAGCTGATTCCATTTTCTTGGGTTTTATAACTTATTTTTAGGCTTAAAAAAGTAGATAAAAAAAGTTCAAAAATGCACCTGACAATAGCCCCTTAAAAATACTCCAAGCCAGCTGTTGGTCAACGGCAGCAGCGTCGGAATTATCAGCGGCAGAGTTTAGTGGATCTTCCATGGTCAGCAGAATTTATAATTCATGGTTTGTGTTGGATTTTTTGTAGGATTAGTTTTTTCTTCGGTTTCATGCAGAATTTTTGCATTACGACTATTTCCATAATAATGACCGATAAAAAATTAAAGCGATACGGTTCCAGGAGAAATCTGTATTTGTTTAGTCTAATTGTTTTCAACTTTTTATTTTTAGTGTCTGTAGGGATTCATCATGGTCGGACAATGGAACATCTACGCCAGGTCTAAAGCAATGATAAGGTACAATCAGTTTGTTAACGGTGGGATTTAATCTTTCACACAATACGCTCGATCGAACCTTATATACGATATTGAGGAGGCTTATCCTACGGTGGTTGGCGCAGATTGTGGGGTCTCCCCTTTTATGGAATGGACATATCACACTTAAATTCCAAACGTTGGGCATGCTTTCGTCCGACCATATTTTACAAAGAACAAGCCTTGAAAACGATCCACATGAATAACGTCCAAACAGCGCATCAGCACCACAAATCATAGCCAAAATACTGGATATGGTTTTGGAAGATGGTCGATTGACTGAGAGAGATTTATTAAAGCTGTACACATCTCATATTTTAAGTGAAACTTTGCGTTTTAGAAAGCTGTGTGCTTAATGGGTGCCGCTCCTTATTTAAAAAAGGATAAAGTGGATTTTGTTTGTCGATTTATCACTATAAATGAGATTTTGGTTTATCATCATGATCCTGGATCAAAATGAGAGTAGTGTGAACCTGGTTGATCGGGTTCGAAACGAGTTCGTGTCCGAAAATCAGCCAAGAAGGTTATAACATCAGTTTTTTAGGATGTGAGAGGAATTTTGTTCGTTGATTACTTGCGAACTATTAAAATAATTAATTCTGAAAATTATGGCAACCTTTTAAAAAAATCCTTTTTCATCAGGACAATGCACTTTGTCATAAGATCATTTTGACAATAGCAATCCAAGAATTAAATTTCGAGTTGCTGCAGATWCCACCTTATTCACCAGATTCGGCCTCCAGCGACTTCCATTTGTTTCCAGAACTCAAAAAATTTGTGCGTAGCAATCGCTTTTCATCAAATGAGGAGGTTATAACGGCTATTGAAGAGTATTTTCCAGACCTTCCGGATTCTCACTTTATGGATGGAATCCGCAGATTGGAGGATCGTTGGAGCAAGTGTGTTAATTTTCAGGGAGACTATAATAATTAATAAAGTGTATTTTGAATCACAAAATTGGGTTTTTCTTATCAAACGATAAAACTTATTGAACAACCTGGTAAATGATCAATCAAAATTGAAATCCGGTTGACAGACAGTCCATCCGTCCAAGCTGTAACTTGAGTAAATATTGTCTAGATAAAACTTAGTATGAGGGTTCCTTAGTACAAATGAAGTTCGAGTTCTTAGATGGGCGTAATCGAACCACTGCCACGCCCAAAAAGCCATTACCGAAACCATATAAAGTGCCATAACTCTAACACTAAGATAAGATATAAAACTATTATTTGGTACAGAAGACCGCAGTAGCATGGGCATTGTAGGCAAAACTTTTTTAAAAAAGTGGGCGTGTCCTCGCCCTCTAACAAGTTTAATGTACATATCTCTTTAACCAATTAAGCTACAAGAATCAAATTTGCTGAGTACAAATCTTACAAGAACTTCTAWATAGAGTGTGGAAATGGATGAAATCGGTGGATAACCCTGTTTAGCTCATTAAAAATGCTCGTGAAAAATGAATTGACATGCACCTCCTATTCGTCAAATTCAAAGTTCCTTTTGACAGCACGAAATGGAGCTGCCTTTTTGCCGCGATGTCTGAATTTGGTATCACCGCAAATCTAATACGGCTATGTAAACTGACGTTGAGCAACAGTAAAACCTCTCAAATCCGTTCGATGCCAAACGAGGTTTCAGACAAGGCGACTCCCGTTCGTGTGACTTTTCAACCTACTTCTAGAGAAAATAATTCGAGCTGCAGAACTAAACAGAGAAGGTACCATCTTCTACAAGAGTGTAGAGCTGTTGRCGTTCACCGCTGAAATTAATATTATTGGTCTTAGCTAACGCGCCGTTAGTTCTGCTTTTTCCAGAATGGATAGGATAGCGAAGCAAGTAGGTCTAGTAGTGAACGAGGTCAAGATGAAATATCTCCTGTCATCAAATAAAAAGTGGTCGCACTCGCGAATAGGCAGCCACGTTACTGATGACAGTCACAAGTCGAAGTTGTAGATAGTTTCGTCTAGTTTGGAACCAGCATCAACACCAACAACAACGTCAGCCTCGAAATTCAATGCAGAATATCTTTTGCCAACAGGTGCCACTTCGGACTAAGTAGGCAATTGAGAAGTAAAGTCCTCTCTCGACGAACAAAACCCCAACTTTACAAGTCATTCATTATTCCCGTCCTGCTAAATGGTGCAGAGGCATGGACGTGGACAACATGTGATGAGTCGACGAGAGAAAGGCTCTGCGAAAGATTTATGGTCTTGGCCACATCGAATATCGAATATTGACATAGTTCAGCGAATTAAAAAACAGCGGATACGCTGGCTAGGTCATGTCATCAGGTCAAAACACTCCAGCTCTGAAAGTATTCCACGCATGACCCGTTGGGGGAAGCAGAGGAAGAGGAAAAACTCCACTCCGTTGGAAAGACCAGGTGGAGAAGGACTTGTCTTTGCTTGTAATCTCCAATTGGCGCCACCTTGCGAAAAGGAGAAACGACTATCGCCTATAACCGCGTTAGCCGAAGAAGAAGGATTTTTATTTTCAAATAAGCTTAATATCTGGGTTTTATTTTCCATAAAATTTAAACTTTTTGGATATAATTTCTGACTTACTATATTAATTTCATTAATTTTCAATTTCAATATAAATATTTAATTTTTAAATTTATGTATGTTTAAAAAAAGGACTTAAAATCTAACTTACATTAGGTAATTTGATGTGGTCGCTCCTCCTGGCAACTCGGATTTGTCCCGTTGACAAGATTGTCCAACAAAGTTGAGTTTTTAAAACTTACTAACTCAAATTCGGAAATGCAACTGACAATAATCTCTTAAAAATACTCGAAGTTAGCTGCGGGTCAACGGCAGCGGCGTCGGAATTTTAAAAAATAAACTATAATAACTTAAAAATAATATTTGACGTTTGTCATTTTATATTACCTTATCGTTCATAGCGCTCCATTCCTATTTCACGCACATACCATAACATACACATTTATAATAAGTAAGTTACTTTTTGTCCACACTAGAATTGATCTAGAAACTAGAAATTATTTATAAGGCAAAAAAACGTTTGCCGGGTCATCTAGTAATGTATAGAAATAAATTTGTGTTTCATGTATTTAATGCAACATGCTCATTGCAATATAATATGTGAAAACAAATTCTTGTTTTATATTTTAAACTATCAGCGTGATGTGCTGAATCGATTTAACCATGCCCATGTGGCTGTTCTTGGGTCTCTCTAAATACGCGAACTAGGCCTTTAGTTTTTGAGATATCGATTTGAAATTTTACCTTTCTTCACTAAGAAGCTGCTCATTTGTCAGAATGGCCAACATCGGACTTCTAAAGCATATAGCTAATAAACTGAATGATGGAAATCAAGCGCTTGTATAGAACCATTTGTATTTGTGAAGGATATTCTAAATTCGGTTTAACTGAAGTTAACGTTTTCTCTTGTTTTTATTTGAATTTGAAATTTAATCGGTAAATCTAATGTTAGTAAAAGTATAAAGCTATGCTGTTTTTCGATTAATTTCCTTAATTTCTTTTTCACATTGTGTTTAATATTGTAATGCCAGCGCGATTTTGTCATAATATATTCAATATTTACTCTGTCTCTTATACACATCTAGATGTGTATAAGAGACAGATATTGTAATGCCAGCGCGATTTTGTCATAATATATTCAATATTTACTTATTCATATTTATATTATATTAGTTATTACCACATTATTAAATATTATTACTAATACTTATACCAATAATAAAAATGTTGCGAAATTTCGCACATTAAATGAATGTAGTATATTGGAAAGCGATGGTATACCACAAGCCACAAGTAGGGTAGCAGTTTTCTTAGAGATAAGACTGTGATGTAACATGGAGAAACATTAAGTAATTTATGTTTTGAAGAGGAACACGAGTATGTATAGAGAAAATGACAGATGTTTGAAGTTGACAGAAACAAAGAACAATTTGAAAGGGCATGGACTTTAAAAGATAAGATATCACAAACAATTTTAACGGACCTTTAGCAAACTTTAAACAGAGCAGGGTGTCGTTATGTGCAAGGACTATTTTGTGAACCAGTCCAAAGCCCGTAAAATATTCATATATATCTGAGGGTGAGTTTTTGCATTTAGGAATACAGTATAATTTTAATTTTTCAGATTTTGATTTTTTAGGCAGCCCAGAAAAAGTTTCAATAGATGTAGGAATAGATGGGCTTAAATTGTATAAAATTTTCAATTTTAGGTCATAGCTTGGTCGGAAGATTTATGCTCCTTTGTGCAATGGCAGTAGCGAATATCGCATCTAATGGAACAATGAGCTGTGTGAGATGTTGTCGTACAACATTGACATATGAGGAGCGTTCCAAAGTAAACAGGACTTAAAAAAACAGAAAAAATGGTTTCGACGGCAAAATCAATTTATCTTATTCAAAATAGTATCCATCTGCATGTCGAATGAGTGTGTTAGCTCGTTGGCCGGTATGGCCGCCAGTATGCCGGTGAAAGTCTTTTGAATGGTCTCTACGTCTACGTCTGCGTTTCCTTTCGTGGGAAAATGCATTTTTCCGAAAAGAAAGAAGTCACACGGTGCCATATCAGGTGAATATGGGGAGTGGTTAGTGTGATTTTTGGTCATGTAATCGGCCACAAGAACGTTGGATTCTGAGCAATTTTTGGTCGTTAGACAATTTGTGCGGGCATATCGATGTTTCGGCGATGTTCAATTCCATTTCCATGAATTTCAATGATGATTTCGGATGATTTTTGATGAATTCGTGCACAATATCGATCGAATTTCTGGTAATCACGAATTTTGATGGGCCACATGTTGATCGCCATTTATGTCCTCACGACCTTTTTGAAAACGTTGACACCACTCGTGCACTCTGCTACGGGATAGGCAGTCATCCTCATAAACATGTTTCATCAATTAAATCGTTTCGGTAAAAGTTTTACCAATTTTAAAACAAAATTTAATGCTGACTCTTTGTTCGAAGCTCACCGATAACACAAACATACTGACACTTAAAAGGCAATAACCTCACTTCCAATCAATGAAATGTCATGAATTCGTAGAACAATCGATAAAGATAGCAGAATCTAACGCACCAGTCGACATATACCAGGGTGCGCTAGATTTGAAAAGTCCTGTTTACTTTGGAACGCACCTTGTACTTAGCTCAGGGTTTTAAAATACAGTGGCTACGCTGACTAGGTCATGTCGTTCGTATGGACGAAAACATTCCAGCTCGGAAAGTATTCCACGCAGTACCCTCCAGGGGAAGGAGAGGAAGAGGAAGACCTTTACTCCGTTGGAAAGACCAGGAGAAGAAGGACCTGGCTTCGCTTGGAATTTCCAAGTGGTGCGACCTTTAGCTTTTATACATTCGGCTATAACCGCGCAAGCGGTGTCTATGCTAATCATGAAGAAGTCGGCTTCCCTAATACAAGACCATTTACAATCTCTTGCTTCTTGTTAGTCGGCGAATGTAAATGACTTTATTAGGTAATCTTGTGAGAAATTTAAATTTTTACAACAAAATTAAATAGGAGCCAGAATTTACAAGGGTTTAGTATCCTCGCGCAATTGTAAATAGAGTAAAGTCACACGCCGGGAAAATAGCTTCGCTAAATGTTTTTAGGAGCGGATTTATAAAAAAAGAAAAGGGTGTGTCTTTCAAACTATAGGAGAACTTAGAACCGATAGTAAATACTTGCATTGTTTCCCTATTTCCGTTCGAACCCAAGTATTAAGTTGATTTGGGGGTTACTAGTAAAAAGCTTCAGTTGCTTTTTAAGAGAAGGAACATAACAAAAATTAATGAGGAAATATTATGTACATATTAACTAGTAGCAACTGGAAATAGCCAGGTTTTATTATATTCCTGCTTATTTGTTTTAAAAGGTTGCATACCGGGTGCTTTATATTATCATTTTCTCTTGCTGCACAACAGTATTCGACTTCCAAGTTGCGAAAAACATTGTAGGGTAGAATCCAATGTCGCTAATGAAATATTGCTGGTTGTTTGGTAATTTTTATGGCGAACATTTAATTAGTTTTAATATTCATGGCTTTTACATTTAAGTAATTGAGTTAAAATATTTTTGATAGGTTCGAAAATAATAAGGTTTTGCTACAATAAACATATATTATATTTAAGGATTGAAAAATAAACAAATTTTATGGATTTTAGCAAAATTTCTCAAATAGATAAATTTATTATTAATTATAAAAAAAGAATAAGATAAATTTTTTAGTAGTAAAACATGATCTTTAAAAAACCAACCACACACTTTTGGTTATGCAGTTCTAACAAAATATGGTATTGTTTTAAGAGAGCCTTTGATGTCCTCATCTGGTTTAGGTTCTCTAGTAGGTCAAATTATGAAAGAGAACATTCAAATTTGCAGATAGAAGGAGATTAGGAGAGGGGAAATATATTTCGCTTAACAGGTGAGTTTTGTCAGCTACAAAAGTTTGAGAAAAATTTTTATCATTTGAATAATCAGACCAGTCCATAGCAAACAAATTTGCAGCTTCCTTAGTAGATGGTGAGGGGTTATTGCCCGCCACAAGGTGGGGAAAATTGGAAATACTATAAGACCCCGATAACTCTTTAAGGTTTTTCCATATTTCTTTGGGTGAAGTTGTAGGATTAATAGAGCTWGTAATATTGCTAAAGGCTTCTTTTTTTGCGTTTTTTGCCGTTGATTTGAATTTGGCGTTTGCTGCTTTATAAGACAGAAGGTTTTGGTTAGATCGTACACGTTTGTAGATATACCAGGCAGATTGCTTTATGGCTCGCAATTCAGCGATTTCCTTATTCCACCAAGGGACACATTTTTTTGAGAAATATGACCTGCTTTGGGGTATAGATGAAGAAGCTGCAGTAAGGATAACCTTTTTAACTTGAGCGGCTTCCTGGTTAATGTTGTTGCTGGCGGGATAAAGGTTATTAATTTTCTCTAATAAGTTATGGTATTTTCAGTTAAGAATTTGGGGGCATGCTTGATCATATTTGCTTTGTTACAATTTAAGTAAAAAATTATTGGATAATGATCACTGCCACAGACATCATCCAAGACTTTCCAAGAACAGAGTGGGTAAATATTCGTTGATGATAATGAAACATCTACATGAGTAAATGTTTTGTGTGTAGAAAAGTGTGTAGGTGTTTTATTATTTAGGACAAATAAGTCAAGTGAACAAATGAGTTCCTCAAAGCTTTTGCCTCTACGGTTTTGGATAGGGGAGCCCCAAAGCTGGCTCCACGCGTTAAAATCCCCGCAAAAGATGAGTGGTTAAGGTAGAGAAATCAAAACACTTTTCAGCTCGTGGAAATCAATAGCACTGCTTGGCGGAAAATAAACTGAGATCACTGTGAAAGTTAACATAGCTTTGATTTGAAGGGCAATTATATTTAAGTTAGTTTCGATCTGAATACGTTTGTGGCAAATGTTTTTTTTAATCAGCAAACCAACGCCGTGAATATTAGTTTGATTCGTATTGTGGAAATATGCTACGTATGGAGAAGGTGCTAAAAATGTATTCCCATATCCAATATTGGTCTCTTGCAGAGCAATGAGATCTGGTTTAAATTCAGCAATGAGTAACTGAAGCTCATGATAATTATTAAATAAACCATTTGGACCATTTCCATTGTAAAAAAGTTAACATATTTATTGGCTAGAATTAGAAGCTGAAAGTAATTAATATATACGGAAAACTAAAGAGCATTAACTGTCCGAATCATCAGACATTTTGTGTAATTGTGTAAGAGAAAGAACTCTGTTAACTGATGCAGGTGGATAGAAAACATTTGCCGAAAAACTGTCATCAGTGATAAAGTTGTTATTCATAGTATAAGTAGTTGAGTATTTTTGTGCTTTATTGAGTGGAGAGTGGTTTGCTCATTAGAGAGCATTCGCTTTGATTGTTGGTKAGCTGATTTCTGTTTAGTTGGGCTGAGATCAGAGTGGAGAGTTTTTTGGTAGTTAGCTGTGATTTGAGTAGAATTTTGAAGAGAGTTATTTTGATTATTGGGCTGTTGATTAGTAAGACTATTGCTTGAGAAAATTTGTGTTTGGTCGCTAGAGGCTTTTGGATTTGAAGGTGATTTATGAATGATAGTTGATGAATTGGTGCTAGAATTCTCCTTGTTCTCATTAATTACTGTTTGTGAAGAACCGATACTTGGTGCAGTAGTATTAGCACGTGCGTTTGCTGGAGACGAAAGCACAGTGGCGTAGGAAATTGTGGGGTTAGCTGGGGGTAATGTGACTTGTGTTAGATATATATTTTTGGTTTCCTTCATCGAGCATTTATTTCTGGTTTTTATAGTTAAAATTTCTTTAGCTTGCTTAAACCTTTTACACTCACTTGAGGATGACAAATGTGGCTCAGAACAATTGGCACACATAACTCGAGTGCAGTCGTTTAGGTGAGGGGGAGGAAAGGAGCATGTTACACATGTCGGACTATTTTTGCACCAGTTTGCGGTGTGCCCTAGCAATTGGCACGATTTGCACCTCATAGGGTTGGGAATGTACTCCCTAACCTTTACTGAGTGCCGGGAAATATCTATTTTGCTGGGGAGTTTGTATGAGTCGAAGGACAGGAGACAACCCCACTGGGAGTTGCCTTACCGTCAACTACTTTGGTGAATTTATGTATTGTAGTAACGCCTTGGCTGCTTAATTCTTTTACAATTTCCTCATCACTTACTTTGTTGAGGTAAGGAGCATATATTTCCTTTCGTTGTGTTCAGCGAGGCATGAAATGAAAATTTGACAGAGCATACACCATGTAGTTGCGTAGTAGCCAGAAATTTTTGGGCAATTTTTTTATCCTTTACTAGAAGCAGAAGGTTTCCGTCTCTAAGCTCAGATATGGAAATAACATCTTTGCTGATAATTTGTATGGCTTTGTGCACCGCAAAACATGAGAAGTCTGAAATTTTTTTATTAACATCATCACATGCTAGAATAAGAAATTTTGGGGCTGCCACAACGACGTTTGGTAGTTCGGGGAAAATATTAATAGGCGAACCATTAGAAAGTTTTTTTCTTTTTGCGTGGGTAATCGTTTGCAAGTAGTGCAAAACGATTCACCCTACTAGCACGTTCCCCTAGGGGCATTTCACAGTTTTAACAAACTCACCAAGCCTGAGTAAAAAATATTCAGTGAATGATAAATATGAAGCAAAGCTTTACACTAATCAACGAATAGAGGCAAAAGAGAATAACGGAAATCACTAACGAAATTAACACGATCAAACACTTTGAGTGCTAGACGCTGACTGTGCGAGRGTATAAAATGTTCTATTGCACCCGAACTTAGCCCTTTCTTACTTGTTATTTTATTAATTTTCTCGGTTATGAAATTAATAGTTTTATTGTTTTAAAGTTTATAAATTTATGTGCTTAACACGAGTTCCGTCCGCTTAGGTACATCCTGCACTGTGACTGTTTAACGACTGTGTTCATGTCCCTTTTGTTAAGTAAGTCCAGCCCAGATTCACACTGTGTACGTTTGATCGTTACCAGTTCGTTAATGTTGTACTCATCTTCAGCTTTGCGACGAGAATTATAGGGTTTGCGATTTTCTTCTTGAAGTCGAGCTATATACTCCTTCGCTTAAGGGCGGCTTTTCTCACGCTCTGAATCGATTTTTTCTGTTGTGAAGTTATTTAAAAGCTCTAGCAAATTCGATATTTCAGGCACTCGCATTTCTAATAATAAACGGTGATATTTTTGTGCTAAGAGGTGGAGTTGTTTATAGTCTGTTGTACGTGTTCTACATGTTTACACCATTCACCAAAACTTTCGGTGCATAATTTCGATATCACGGGTATCACGATTTTGTGCATCCGCGTCCGTTTTCTTTTGGAACACCCGTGGCAATTGTTAAATGTTGAATACCTTCCTTTTCACAATACTCTTAGGAAAAGATGACGTAAATGCCGAGCCTCTGTCGTTTATAACATGCCTCAGATTTCCAAAACCGTAAGACTGCTGTTTAAGTCTGCCAACTATCACTTCTGCTCCTATGGTCTTTTTTTGATAAGTCTAAACAAATATGGAAAATGCGTCGATAACTACCAGTAAATAATTATAACATTTTTTGGACATTTCCATATGTCCGACATGATCGGCGTGGTATGTAACTAAACGAAAATCTTCCTTTTTAATTAAATTAAGTCTACTTTTCTTTTTCTCTACTTTATTTTCGTTCACTAAACATTCAATACATTTTTCCACTTTGAGAGATGCCTTCGCTTTTAAATGTGGAATGTAAAATGTTTCTACGACGCACATAGGAGCATTTTCCTTCAAAAATGGATAGAATTGACAACTACAAACTTCAACTTTCAAAATTGATATTTTTAGTACCTAAGTAACCGTTCTACAATGAACCGATTTAATGAATGACATTCAACCCGCTATATTGCCACACAAGTAGTCGAAACCTAGACTTCGTTCAGAACGCACGTGCTTATTCGCGAAACACTTTATTGTTCTAGAAATTGCAAGTGGTTTTTTGTGTTGCGTGAAGTGGATTCTGGGAATTTTATTTTTTATGGATTCTGGACAACACGGTATGTATTTAATATTAATGATATGAAGATTAATTTAGTTAATGTATCATTTTGTTTTGTTTTTTTCGGGAAAACAATGATTCATTAAAAAAACTAAATATTTTTCTAATTTTTTAGAAATTGGTGTTTTTGTTATAGTGTCGGGCGAGGTCGAGTTATGAATAATTTTTCTTAGTAACACAGGGTTTCTACTTAACATACAGTGGACCAATAAAGTTTACATACACCTAGTTGTATTAAATTACGACGCGTTTATTTGTTTAAAATTAATAAATTTTGTGGTTTTTTTCTATTCATATCGAGATATGTACATTGAACATTAAATATAGCATATCGAAATATTTTTTTTTTTACACAAATAAAAAAAATGAATGCTAAAGCTTAAAATGCACCTGATGCACCCATGATTATTTATATAAATCAAAAGTAATTACAATAGTTTTAGCGGTCCCTAGACGTCGACGTATGCTCCTCACTCGACTTCTAGTATTTTTTCCGGATATTTTGACCCACTAAGTCAATGATCCAGCTTTTTGGCCTTATTTTGATTAAACTCAATGTTTACTAATACAAATTTCCAAAAAGTTCCAGATATTTTGAATAGAAATATGGGTCATTATGTGAGATATGCAATAGAAATTCAGACAGAATCCTTTCCTGACAATGGTATTTCTGCATATCGAAAATGGGTTGAATCACGCCAATATTTCCCTGAGCCCCCATATATATATATAATATAAAGATTTTCGATCTTATAAGGGACTTTATGCTGGATATATCCGCCAATATTTGGGCCAACACAATGAAAATGCAGAATAGGTTTTATTCATAATAGAATATTTTTGCGGCTAAAATAGTTACAATTTTGCGAAAACTTGACCCCATATAACTATTACCAAGATTTTCGAACATCCACTTGACCTTGCTCCATATGATTGGTTTTGTACAATACAAAAGGTACCTTAATGAAACCCAAGGGACATTTTTTGTGTATGTGGCATGTTACTAGTATGGGGGCTCAGCAAAAATAGCTAAAATCTGGTCGATGCTACCCTCTACTCAAATATATTCAATRTAAAATGTTCGATTGTACCCGAAATTAGTCCTTCCTTACTCGCTTTATTTTAATATATTGTATTAATACATTCAATCATGAATTTTTATTCATAAAATCAGTTTAAATAATTTTGTCCGGTTTTTGAGACCAAATGTCCCCATGTGCGACGTCTTGCGTTTTCTGGCTGGGGAAGTGACATTTTTATCACTTCCTTCTAACTGATTGTGGGTATTACAAACAATTCCTTGGTGGGATCCTTGTATAATACGCCGTATTTCATACAGTAATCTTCTTATTCGTCCTTTTCCAAAATCTTCCGTACAAGGACTCAATTGTCCTTTCCTTAAGCATGCTTCATTCGGTTTGCAATGAGTCTTCTTCGATACTGTATTTCAAAATCTTGCAGATACATTGCCCAGCATGAAACTCTTAAAGACACGTCTCGTTTCTTCATCGCCATGGTAAACGCCTTGCAATCGGGTACAATAGGGAATTTATACATATCAGATATACACACCGTTTTTTAAGTGATTCAATGACGGCTAAGACTTCGAGTTCGTACCAGTGGTAAACTTCCTCAAATGATTTCGTCTTCCAACTCATATACTGGACTGGGTGTAAGTTATGATATTCCCTCCTCCTGAAATAGTATTGCTCCATATCCAAATGACGAACCTCTGTATATACTCCCGTTACTGCTTGCGAATCGTATAACGTTGAAATTTGCGATTGAGCAGTGCCGCTGCTGAAATCAGCTAGTTACTCGTCACTTTGTTCGTATCGTACGCCTTGTTTCAACGGAAGAATGACGTCAGTCCAAGGCAACGTGGCATAGATTTTATATCACGTGACAACGAGAAGTGTTTGATGGCTTTCGTCTTCGCATCGGATGGTTTTATGCAACTATCCTGGATGATGTTCTCCAGAAACTCGATTTTCTTCACTAAAATCTGACATTTTTCCCCGTTAATTCACAACATATCAGCTGGAATTGTTCTCAACACAACTTTTAAATTCTTGATATGATCGGATTCGTCCTTGGAGTAAATTATTAGGTCATCCATGCACGTGATCGCGATTCCATCTCTTTTCAAATCTCTGAATATGGCTAAAATGAATCTTGAAAACATTGGATAATTACAAATTCCAAATGGTAAATGTAAAAACTTGCATAAGTCTTTGCACCTTGCAAGCACTCAACTACTTCGTGCATCATTGTCCCTAAGTATATTTGCATTCAGTTTCCTACAGTCGCAACATGTCCGCGCAGTTCATTAACTACTACGTCCACGAGCCAAATAGGCTCAAATTATTCTCCGCATGCTTCAGAAGAACATCATTGGCACAAACACTTCTGTCTGTTGCCTCCACTTCCTTTATCTGCTTAGTCCTTTTCTTGCAAAATTTAGGATATCATTCCCTATAACAATGTAATACCTTAAATCACGATCATTAACGACATGGAACTTAATATCTAGAGATTTGTTGTCTGTAACCATTGAGATCGCAGAACTTCCTATGGTTTGGTAACCATACCTGTTACCTATGCCACCAACACGATTCCTTTCCTTATTTAATGCAACATCAGACCGTAGCATCACCAGAGCATCATTCAGAATCAAACACAAGTTGGAACCAGTATCGCGTCGTTTTCGGCATCATAATGTTGCAGCAAAAAAAAAAAAAAAACAACACAAATCTGTAAGTAGTAATTTTCTATTCCTGCTTATCTCTGTCATTGTACACATGATTTTCCTTGTTGGCTTAATGACTTTGGCAATAGTTTTACAATCAGATGCTTTATGCCCTTCTCTTCCGCAGCTGTATAATATGCTGCGCAGAAAATCTCTCGCCAATTGTGAACTTTCTCCGCAACTAAAACACTTTTTTCCTTCAGATTTCAATTTGATATAACCTTATTTGACGACGGTCGTAAATCTCAATCTGTTAACAGTCCATTGTCTCCCAATATTTTTAAAAATTCAATAACACTACAAATTTTTTTATTATTATACGAAAGTTTACAAAATCCCTTTGTTAAGTTGGTCATCCCTTTTCTCAGTGTTGCGGTTTGTCATAAGTTAGTATTGTAAGTATGATGAGTATGCGTACATTATTGGTAAGTATGTCCACTATATGTTGTCCTGTCATCGCTTTCCACATACATGTGTACATATATACTAAATATATAGTTAAACTATAATTTTCCTATAATTAAAACTATTAGTACTACTAGAAATCAGAAAACGCAACCCTGCATCAGTCATCAATTAGGGATACCAGACTACCCCATATACAAGTAATGTTATATATCTATGCTTTAGAATACAGTCCCAGGATTTCGGAAATGAAGTGGGTATGGTCGGATAGAGGAGGTTCCCCAGATCAAGAATAATAACCCCAGGAAACCAATAGCTTTCGAGGTATTAGCGTTTAAAGTTGAAAATTACCACTATTTGAATTATCTATTTTTTCGACTTAAAATAATTTTTTTTAAATTCGGTGTTGGACCGACCAGGGTTATTTTTTTGAAACGCGGCTAAGGCCGCCAACGCAGAAAGTAGTTTTACGCGATAAAAACTTGACACAAACCGGTGTTGGACCGACCAGGGTTATTTTTTTGAAACGCGGCTAAGGCCGCCAACGCAGAAAAGAGTTTTACGCGATAAGAACTTGACACAAACCGGTGTTGGACCGACCAGGGTTATTTTTTTGAAACGCGGTCGAAGGCCGCCAATGCAAAAAGGGGTTGAACTTGAAAACCCAGTGTAGGACCGTCGAGGTTTATTTTTTTTTTTTGAAGCGCATCCAAACTTGACACACCCCATTGACGGGTAATAAACAGATTTTTCGCAAAAGGCTACTGCAAAAATCCTGTTTTGGACATAATCTCTTTATCTTTACTTCTTTTAGTGCATTTACGAAAGATGTCGATAAGGTTACACTAATTATTTGACAGACTGCAACTCTTTAATTGTTGTCAAATAAAAAGATTTGAGAAATAAATTTCATATTGATATAAAACCTTTTCTGCACTGTATAATGTAAAAAAATGTATACAAACACAGTGTTATGAACATAAAAATAAAAAATATAAGTGTAAATTACTTTTAAATCCAAAAAATACGTAATTCAAATAGTGGTAATTTTCAACTTTAAACGCAAATATGTCGAAAACTATAGGTTGATCTGGATATTCTAGTTTATCCCACCATACCCATTCTGCGACGGTATTTTAAAGTACCAGGGCGCGAACAAAAAATATCTACTAACTATAAAACAACAAAAACTATAAGCCATTCTCGGAGCCAGCAGATTTCAGGAGTGGAAAAGGAATTGGAACAAAACATTCAGACTTGTAAACACCACCATTGAGGAAAAACGAAGTGAGCGTATTTATTTCATTTCATTTAATCTATTTTATTGCACATATATATGGATGTGAAAAATACGATTTATATACTATCATAAAATCCGTTTTAACAGCGAAAAAACGGTTAAAACTGTTCCACTTTTGAGTTTATTTTGCGGGAAAAACCGACCGACAGTTTAGCAAAACGTATATACCAATATATATAAATACATATGTATGTTAATAAATAATATTAATTTATTGCCCATGTATTAATTTACCTTCGTGTATTCAAACAAATTTATTAGCAAACACAAAAATTAAGAAAATCAAGTCTTTAATTGCGAAAATTTGTATACGGGCAAAATCAAAATATATATATGTAAATACATATATGTAAAACAAAACAAAAAAACTCAAAAGATCCATACATACTTACATGTAAGTTAACGACAGCCTCCGCATAGAAACCTTACCATAACTGTAAATAAAATTGGATCTTTGCATTTGGCAATTACACTTTAAAATCTTAATTAACGTTTTTGATTATTTAAGAATTCAATATGCTTTTCCGTTCTCAATCCAATAATCCATTATGATCAAGACAATATCGCTCGCCCTCACAAGAAGGCATAACAATAACAATCGTAAAGAAAACAGAACGCTCAACGTTCTGCTGGAATTTGCTGTCACAACTAATATTGTAATTAACACCTTGTTCTGGATTCAATCAAGCTGATGCTTACACTTCAGCTTTAGCTTTAATTTTAAATAAATACCTGAAAAATGTATATATATTAGTAAATCAGAAATAAAGATTGATTTGTATCTGGCAATCCACACGAACCATACGTGTTTATTTTATCCACGCGTTCGCGGATGTAATATATATATATTTTTTTATAATTCCCTCGTCGCGGGAATTAATTGGCGCCTAACGGGGGGCACGAATCAAAAAGTGCCTAGTATAGTAAAAATTATTAAAAGTTGCGTTATCAAAAATTGTGAAGTTAAA
This sequence comes from Bactrocera latifrons, assembly GCF_001853355.1. Classification (NCBI taxonomy): domain Eukaryota; kingdom Metazoa; phylum Arthropoda; class Insecta; order Diptera; family Tephritidae; genus Bactrocera; species Bactrocera latifrons. The sequence continues at coordinate 16,253 of NW_017537186.1, read as the reverse complement.
ATAATAAAAATTTAACACGAAGTGACAATCACAAGATAATAAAAACAAGGAATTTTAAAATTGATTTAAAAACTAATAGTTAAAATAATTAATTAAAACATAACTAATCAACAAAATAAGAAGCTTTAAAAACGGAAAGGGTGACTTGAATTGCAAAAATAATCATCAGTGGAAGTGTCAACAACGGTAACAATAGCAGCGGCAGCAACAGCATCATTAGCAGGAATTAGTACAAAGACAGCGAAAGAATACATTTGTAAGTTTAAAATATAAACAACTATATTTAGAATATATATGTATTAGAAATGGGAAATAGCCCAAATATTAAATATAAAAAATTGTCATATTGCGAGGTTTTTTAGGGCGATCACGATACTAACAAATGTCCTAAACTAAAAAAAAAAACAAAGAAATAAAGACTATAACTAATGGTTTGTACAACCAATAAACTACAAAATTAAAAGCTGCGATTCACCACCCTCGGGGGGACCCTCCAGCTTATAACAAATTAAAATTCTCTGCGATTCACCACCCATGGGACCCTAAAGAGATTTATAAAAAATAAATAAAAATAAACTTTAACAATAATTAAAGGTTCGACCAGCCATATAAAAAAATATATTGAAACCGCAATTCACCACCGCAAGGGGGACCCTCCGGTTTATAATAAAGCTTAATTCTGCGAATCTGAACACCAGACCCTCCAGAATAAGAAAGCACCTCTTCCTAGAAGGGAGCACAAAAGAAAAAAAACTAATAAATACAAAAAATTATCTCAAATTGTTACGGTTGTGGTGAAAATAACCACAATGTAAAAATAATTAACAAAAAAAAAAAACTCAAAATTAGACAAAATAGCTAACGGTGACGCTCTGACTATAGATCTAATAACTCGTCTTATTGCTGATAGCAATATAGCATTACGTGAGGAAGTAGAGCAATTACGCTCACAARTAGTGGTCAATACCAATACTGCAACCGATTTTGTAACACAGACGATAGACTACAATATAGCCTCTCAAGAATCATCAGACGTAGTTAAATCCGTACCTGAATTTACTGGTAGGATGAATCTATATGTTAGTTGGAGAGAGGAGGCACTTAACGCTATGACCCTACACGTGAGGAGCAGTAGAAAATACTTTGCTGAACTCACAATACTTAGAAATAAAATAAATCAATATGCAAATGACACACTAACAAACCATGGAACAGTAATCAATTTCAATGCAATTATATCTGGTTCAGACTTTGCATATGCGGACAAACGTCCAATACATATAATCGAACAAGAACTAAGCATCTTAAGGCAGGGTGCAATGTCGGTTGTAGAATATTACAACCTCGTCAACAAAAAGTTGATAAACAAATAAACAAAACAATTATGACACATGGAAATAACGCAGACTTGACAAAAGAATTAAATAAAAAGAATAGAGAGCACGCCTTAAGAATTTTTATAACAGGATTAAACACCCCTTTACGAGACATAATATTCTCTCTAAGTCCACAAGATTTACCTGACGCTTTGGCAAAAGCTCAGGAACTCGAATCAAACAATCAAAGAGCCCGGTTTGCTCAAAATTTTATGAACGATTGAAACAAGGCGAAGCCAATGTATACAAACAATAATTTAAGATTTCCTCAACGGAATAACCCCCCTAATAACAACATACATTATACTTTTCCGAAACCAACTCCTATGGATATAGATCCATCTGTATCCAGAACTCATAATAGAGACTTTAATGTGAAGGGACAACCAGGAAATAGCAATTTTAATCAATATATAAAACCTTTACAGCCTAATACAAACATTCAGGCCCATGGGGGACGAAATCAGTAGACACACGGGGTAAAGCGGCCAAGCGAAAGTAATCATAGCTTTCGCCCGCAAGAAAAAAAAAAGAGAATTAATAATATGAATGAAAGTCATTTTTTAGGCGAAGAGGGGGCGAACTCCCCTATCTCAAATTACAGGACTTAGAAATAAATAAAAACTTAAAAGCTCTAGTCGACACGGGAGCAACTTCATGCTACATTAAGCCTGGGGTTTATAATAATAAAAACGAATTAGCAATTTATAAGCGAGTAAAAACCGTGAATGGCTATTCCATTATCAAATTTTACTACATAATAACCATATTTGGAGTCGAGGAAATCTTTTATGAAATAGAGGGATTAGAATCGGATCTCCTTTTGGGATACAATTCCCTTAAAAAAATTGAGGCACTTATCGATGTGTCCAATGGGAAAATGAATTATGTAGTAAAAAATAACATTAAAAACGAAAGCAAAACTATGAATATTTATTTTGAAAACAAAASKAAGGAACAAGAAGCTTCCAAAAAACTAATCGAAAAAAGTATCGATACCATT
>NW_017537186.1:5948-7215 GCF_001853355.1 Bactrocera latifrons | reverse complement strand
TATTGTAATTAACACCTTGTTCTGGATTCAATCAAGCTGATGCTTACACTTCAGCTTTAGCTTTAAATAAATAACTGAAAAATGTATATATATTAGTAAATCAGAAATAAAGATTGATTTGTATCTGGCAATCCACACGAACCATACGTGTTTTATTTTATCCGCGCGTTCGCGGATATAAAATATATATATTTTTTCATAATTCCCTCGTCGCGGGAATTAATTTGTATGCATAACAATTAACACATAAATATATATAAATTTAATATCCAATGCGCCTATAAGCACCATAAACATATGTGTAACAAATATAAATTACAAAAAATACAAATATTGATTTATTCTCAACAAAAATATAATACATGTATGCAAACCTTCTTACCTTTCTATATTAAATTTTGATATACATACATATATTTGCAACTATTTACATTCCGTTTTAAACCTCGCACTCACTTTTTCAAAAAAATATAATAACTTATAAACAAACATACCGACAAAGGATCTGCATGTGACACACATTAGCACAATCACATATTCGAAGTCCATATTGGCAACTATTCGGCAATATCCCTTGTTCTTTGGCAAACAAAAACGAGCAGGATTGCAATCAAAAGCGAAATGATCTAACGAGCTCTAAATTGCTTAAGAATAATCACAAACACACAAACAATTCGTGCCTACTTACGTAAATAGCGCATTAATCTCTTCAACGAGCTCTCAATCGCACAAAGCATAAGTACTTACGCATGTACATACAAGTACACGTATTAGGGTGTGTCTAATTACACAACATTAGGACATAAGAAATATAAATTAATTAAAGCAAAAAAAAAAATTAATAATAATAATTCTATCGCAAGTAAACAAAAAATAGTTATAAATAAAACTAATATTTACAGCAAGATAACCAAATTTCAAAACTCTTTTTAACTAAAAGAGTATTCGGTTTCAAGCAATACCCTATTTCCTTATTTTAATCAGTTACACTGAAAAAAACAAAATTTTAATTATTAACAGATAAAAAATTAAAATAAAGCCAAAATGGTTAATAACGAAAAAAATCATAACACACTTGCACGAGCTGCGCGCTCAAAACAGGCTATCTTTTTAAACATATGTTTGAAGCTACATGGGCAGCACTTATGTGCTTGCTCTCTCTCTTCAATAAAGGAATTCGACCGCATAACACGTCTTTCAGTTCAATCCGCATAAATACAATTCATCTTCCGCGAACGTTATTAAACATCAACATATTTTGGTCCTT
>NW_017537186.1:0-2603 GCF_001853355.1 Bactrocera latifrons | reverse complement strand
AATGGTATCCTACGAGTAGGAGGACGCATCAAAAACAGCAGATTACGCTGGCCCTTACGCCGTGAAATTTACGCATGGAAGAAGTGCAAAATCTACAAAGGCATACATATGCCCATTTATTTGCATGAGTACTGGTGCAATGCATCTCGAACTTGCTGGAGACCTTTCGTTAATTGCTTTCATAGCTGCTTTCAAACGTTTTACTAACCGGAGAGGATACTGTCAGCACATTTACTCTGACAGCGGCACTAACTTCGTAGGTGCTGAGAAGGAATTACGATTAGCCTATGAACGCTGCATTCGCGATGAAAGAGTGTCATCATATTTCGCAAACGCCCAAACATTTTGGCATTTCAATCCTCCAAACGCCCCTCACATGGGTGGCTTCTGGGAGGCGGGTATAAAACGTATTAAATATCATGTTAAGCGGGTCTTAGATACTTCGCTTCTAACTTACGAAGAATTTGCAACAGTACTGACTGAAGTATAATCCTGTGTAAACTCGCGTCCTATTTGCTTCATTCCTACAAATGTAAATGACTTTGAAGTCCTTACTTCTGGACACTTCATGGTTGGCGAACCGCTAAAGGGACTTCCCGACCCTGACGTTGAGGTCTTCAAGGGAACTATATTTCAACGTTGGCAAAACATTGTGTCAATTAGACAACACTTCTGAAATCGATGGCGAGACGAGTATCGTGTAAATATTCAACGTCGTTCGAAATGGATACGTTCAACGCCGAATTTGCAGAAAGATGATATCGTTATCATACATGAAGGCAACGCCCCCCCAACTAAATGGAAGCTTGGTCGTGTTATTGGCTCTTCCACAGGAACTGATGGTCCAGTGCGGGTTGTAAATTTGAAGACATCCGAAGGAGAGCTGTTAAGGCCCGTGATCAAGCTGTCGCTATTACCAACAAAGGGGGACATATTTTCTGTATGATATTTTTAGAATTTAATTAAAATTGTAGGTTTTTTGAACTGTTGTTCAAGGCGGCCGGTATGTTCGCGCCTATCTGGCATCATCTTTTTAAACATATGGTTGAAGCTACATGGGCAGCACTTATGTGCTTGCTGTCAAACCAGCTTCCGTTTTATCTCTCTCTTTAATAAAGGAATGCGACCGCATAACACGTCTTTCAGTTCAATCCGCATAAATACAATTCATCTTCCGTGAACGTTATTAAACATCAACAGACAGTTTAACAAGATACTGCACTAGATATTCCCCTTCACCGATTCATGAAAACTCGAAATCGTTACTAGAAATCAAAATTATAAATCTCAATAATTTTTGGATACGACTCCAAGCGGTCATGACGCTATAGTAGAATCTGACGATTCAGGTCTACCTCAAAATTTTAAATCATCGCCTTACGATATTTACGAAAACCGCTTAGACCACTATGATCTATGATCTCCGATCAATTAAAGCTAATAAAAGCAATTGCACCTACTGCACATCCGAGAGTAGAGCTGCCACAAGAACGCAGTCAGAAGGCAAGTTCAAGCATCCAACTCGAGTTGCCCGCTTGGGACACAGAAACTTTTTAAGAAGAATAATGGCCGTCCTTCCGGGACATGTTCACGGCCGTGTACATGTACCATCGTCAATTATCACAAGCTCAAAAATTGTATCACCTCAGATACAAAACTAAAGGTCAAGCAGGCAAAAYAGTAAAACAGTTCGCATTAAATGACGATAACTTAAATTTGGCTTGGGAAGCTCTAAAAGCTAGATATGAAAACGAAGGTGGCTAAATGAGTTAAATTTCCCGCCCTCATACACAACTACACCACACAAGGCAACACTCAGAAAGCAACACTGGCCACACTTAGAGACAACACTCATCAACTGGAAGTAGAAGTCTACACCCACACACACACCAATCCTTGCCGTCAATCAACCTACCATAACTCTCAACAGCCCAACGAGCAAAAACCGTCATCCTGGAAGAGGCCGGCCCCTTTTCGACAACGAATCTGCATAAATAAACATTGGCGAACGTTTCCAAATATTTTCCTTTTTCGGCACGCAGTTCAAACATCCTTTCACCTTCGACACGTAGCTCAACCACAACTCTACCTCTGGCAATCTTCGACGCGCAGTAATGCAATCAACATACCACATAATTTTCGAGTGTCTCCTTTTTTATATTTTCATAAACCTATTTATACCACCTACACTGGTATTCGACCAGGGAGTCCATCAATTCAGTTTTCACATACATACATTGTCACGGCTCCACTGGTATCCGACCAGGGAGATTTTCATTATAACGTTTATCATCAGCCTTAAATAAATTGTCATCCCTTTTTAACAAAACATTGCGTTTTTAAAATCTTCTTTCCGGAGTGTAAGTGAAAAAGTAAGTGGTAAATTATACATATATGGTCTTTCGAGCCATCCTGAATGGCACTATTGTGAAAAAAAAGAATAAAATAAGCAAATTCTGAAAAAAAGCTAAAAATATGAAATTTTACAAAAAACAAACATATATTGGTGATAAACAAAAGTGAATAAGTGCAAGTGTAAGTGCAGTGAAACAGTGAAACTACAACACAAACATATTGACAAAAAAAAAAAAAGAAAAAAGAAA
>NW_017537185.1:150961-152242 GCF_001853355.1 Bactrocera latifrons | reverse complement strand
GTTCATTTTACCAAGCCAAATAGTCATACAGGGAATTCGGATATAGAACGTTTTCATAATACAATTAGCGAAAAACTTAGAGTTGCTGAATTAGAATATAGGACTCTCTCAGTTCAAGAAAAAATGTTTAGATGTATCGAATTTTATAACAAATCGATTCATTCGGTAACTAAGGAAAAACCAATTTACATAGAGGATGGGAAAGTAAATAAAGGAATAATATTAAAAAAATTAAAAGAAACAAAAGAAAACAATACTAAAAAACTTAATGAAAAAAGAGAAAATGTTGTAATAAATAAAGAAGAAGCATTTGTTAAGAATTATGTGGCAGTGCGTCATAAGAACGCACCACGATATAGGAAGCTTAAACTAGATAGTGTACATACAACCAATATTAAAAGAGAAAATAAATTTGCAGATCGAGGACACTAATATTTTTGATACTAATGACAATRGCTCCAACAGCAACGTCCATTTTAACCATCCAACCGATTCATGAAAATAGCGGATATGTGGAAATTAGTACAGCCAAAACGGAAATTGTGGTTTCATCAGAATTTATAATACACGCCATAGACCCTTATGAAATTTTATATTTAATTAACAATATGTCTTTTAATACAAATCTCTTGAGGCCATTACATCGCGATTTACTTAGGCATGAACTCTTAATCCTTAAAACAAAAGTCAAAACCATAACACCTAAATCTAGTGGGAATAGGCATAAAAGAGGATTATTTAATTTGATTGGGACAATGCATAAATATTTATTTGGAACAATGGATGACATAGATAGAAAGGATATTAAGGATCACTTAAAGTTTATTGATCAAAATACGCACAATTCTATTACAACCTTAAACCAACAAGTTAAAATAAATAAATATTTTGAAAAGACATTTAAATATTTAAAAACAACAATAGAACAAGACAGGGAAAAAATACTAGATTATGAAAGAGGAAATGATAAAATTCTAAAGGATGCTGCATTAAACAACATGTTTAACGAGCAAATCTTAAGAATACATGTCCTTAAAGAAAAAATTGATCATATTCAAGATAGCATTGCAGCCGCCAAACATGGATTATTACACCCAGGAATTTTGACAAGTGAAGAAGTTGATATATACGAAATAGACCTATTTAAGTTGCAACATTTAAAAATGTGTGCAATTCAGTATGCAGAAAAACTGCTCCTTTTAATAGTAAAGGTACCACGAAACTTTAGCACAGTTCAATTAAAAGTTATTCAGCCCATTTCAAATGAACAAATGAGAGAAA
>NW_017537185.1:133883-150266 GCF_001853355.1 Bactrocera latifrons | reverse complement strand
CTACCAAAATTGTGCACTAGAAATTAACAATCAAATTTTCTCTAATAAGGTAAAAATATTCCAACAAAGATTTTACTTTCCTGTAAATGAAGAAACTAATTTTACAAATAAAATTTCATTTGAAGAAATGAGACTGGAACATTTAAAGAACACAGAAAAAATAGAAGAACTTAAGTACCATAAGAAAATTAATTATTCAATTTGATTTGTAAATTTTATTATTACTTTACTTTTAATAAGCCTTCTCTTGTATACGTTAAGAAAACAAAAACAAATGCGGATAGAAATTGTAAACAAACCTCAGGAGAGTTTTGTATCTAAGGGGGGAGGAGTTACATCCCATGCTAACCCAMGAACAACAGCAAACACAGATGGTGTGAAGATAGTCTGGTAGATAAGAAAATACATTTATTTAAGAAAACCAGAAGATATATATAACTTCCTTAGAGGAAGTTGTCGGCCCCTTATTCCTGACCACGACCGACCAGGTTTCAACAGGCTTCGGCGCCACCGGTACGATTGCCTCCAGCACAGATGCTCGAGGCGCGGGCAATGGTACCGACGGAGCCGGCATTGACCCGCTCGGCGTCGAGGAGTGTCTCCCACAACTTCCTCTAAGGGCATCTACCTGACCGCGAAGATGGGTATTCTCGGTTATTACCGTCATCAAGAGTGCCTCATATTTTGAGGCAAGCTCCAACAGCCCCTTCGCAGTCCCTACATCAAAATTTTTGGCCGGATGGGCTTTCGCAGCGGCGGCCACGCTTCCGCTACCGCTCTCTCGCTCATCACTCGACACCCCGCACCCTCCCTTACTCCCGTCCTCTAGACGTGGCGATCCCAAACGCGTCTTACTACGCGGCGGAGACCTTACCGCTGCCGTCGTCTCCCCTTCACCGCCCTACGTGGACCACGCCTGTAGAAGCGGCGGAATCTCCGCTTCCAGCGAGGGTCTTCGTCCTCCTCTTCCGTCCAGGAGGCATCTGACTTCCCGACTCACCCTTCAGTCGAACTGATCCGCTGGCGTCAGTTGCTTGTGAACAGCAGAAGCGAACGGTCGTGTGCGCGGACGATTTAGTTGACCTAGCGTTAAAATTTTGTGACAATATTAGTGACAGTGTTTGTGATTGTTAAAATCACCGGCAAAAATTGAAGACCATTATTGCGAAAAATAGACGCAAGTTTATAACATACGTTCCGTAGTTTCCCAAAGAAAAAGTGAAGCAGTGTGGGATTTTCCCAAAAATTGTGCGCATAATAGACGCAAGTTTGTGTGGGTAAACATACTTTGAGTAGTTTCCCAAAAAAAAAAAAGGGATTAAGTGTGCATGTGCACTACCTACCGCAGGTAGAATTTGTGAAAAGACACAAGGGAAAAACCCTAGTGCGTAAAAACCGCGTGCGTTCGGGGCAAACAGTAGAAGTGCAGTGTGGGTTTTCCCAAAAGTGTACAAGCAAGATACAACAGACGCGAGTGCTGTGGGGGATTTTTCCCAAAGTGCAGAAAGGGATTATTGAATTTAATCACCAAGTGCGTGTTGGGTATCTCCCAAAGAACAAAAAGTWCACTAACGTGTGATCTGCTGCGATGTCTGCAGCATGGAAACGAGGAGCAGAGTTCCTCGAGGGGCAGAGCGATGACTCAGGTCCTATGGTGGTCGCTGTGGAGTCATCTGATGACGATGGAGTTAGGCAGCCCCGGAAACACCTACCGCGTAGGAAGGTTCGATTGGGGAAACCCGGTGAAAGCGAAGGTGAGACGGATACTGGAAAAGCAGTGAGGAAAGGAGCGCAGCAAAMGAGTGCCACAACAAAAGATGGCGAAAAAGGTAGCGGAGAGACGACTGACAGCGGTAGGAAGGAGAATGTAAAGGAGGTAAAGGACGGAAAAAAGGAGGTAATTTTAAAGCCTAATTCCGCTTGCTGGGGACAAAAATAAGGGGTCTACTATAGGGGGCGGAAACAAGGGTTCTGTTATGGGTGGTGGCGCTTTCAGGCATGTTGCAGCACTGAAAGCCTTGTCCGCTGAGTTTAGCGCCATGGTGTTTGGGGTTGAGCAGTTCGAGGCACCTGTGCTGGAGGCAATAGCGCCCAAGATGCCGAGACCAACGGAGACCTGGTCTGTAGTTGTGAGCAGCAAGGCTCCTGCCACCTCATCCAWAGAGGTGGCCAAGAAGGTGGAGAAGGAAGTGGGACCTTCTCTCGGCGTGCGTGTGCACGCGCTAAAGCCGATAAAAGGTGGTCGCGTTGTCCTCCGGACCCCCTCCATCATGGAGAGGGAGAAGTTGGTGAACAACAAAAAGTTTGAGGAGGTCGGTCTAAACGTGACCGTAAATAAGAAGATGGGGCAGAGGGTCGTTGTGCAGGGTGTGCACACCGAAATTAAGCTTGAAGAGTTCATGGAGGAACTCTTCGAGCACAACATCAAGGAGCGTTGTCCAGGGGCYAAGAARGCCGACATCAGGGTTATAAGCAAGCCCTGGGAGGCCAAAGGTGAGGGTAGGACGAACGTCGTCCTAGAAGGAGAAGATATGGTAATCACAAAGCTGCCCGTTGCAACAATCCCCCGCATTGTCGCAACTCCTCCTTCAAGGGTAAGCCGGCTGGGCATCTCATGATGTCCGCTGTCTGGACAGTTTATTGCTGCATGGTTGAGCGCGCACTCTCTAGGCATTAATGGGCGCGCTGTTTCAGCTCAATTGCCAGAGATCTTATACCGTTATGTGTGAGTTGGGGGGTTTTATTACTGAGGGTGGGTGCGGTGTAGCCTTGCTCCAGGAACCCTACGCCACTAATGGTGTGGTAAGGGGTCTTCGGGCAGTTTCAGGATATTTACAGATCCCGGGGCTAATGCCGCCATAGTTGTGAACAATCCGAACTATGATTGTGTAGTTTTGGACTCTTCACAGCTGGGAGTTGGCGTCTCTGTAGAAGGAGAGTTCGGTAAACTAGTTGTCGTGAGTTTGTACTGCAAATTCAGTGAACCCCTAGAGCCTTATTTGGGGTACATGAATAGGCTACTACTACTTGCGAGTAGTAGTCCACTTATCCTTGGACTAGACRCGAATGCCTCGTCCTCCATGTGGTTTAGCAAGGTATGCCGGCATTCGGCCGGATACCAAAGCCACAGTCGAGGCGAGGCACTCAGCGAGTGGGTGGTGGCTAACAACCTCCACATAGTAAATGAGCCCAGCGAATTCACTCATCAATCAGCTAGCAGCTAGCGGAGCGTTTGACGTTAGGTGGGAGGTAAGAGGAGGGTGAAGTCTAAGTGATCATAATTTGATTCAAACTATGGTTACTCCCAGATCTCCTCCCTCTGAGTATCTGGAGAAGCTTCATGGGGCAGAAGAAAGACGACCCCTGGCGGCAGATCTATAGGATCTGCAGGGGTCGTAGAAACAATGATATAACCTCTCTTCGTGTTGGTGACACCTTTTTATCAACATGGAGTGAGTGTGCAAAAGCTCTCCTGAGTGCGTTTTTTCCCAGGTCGGAAGCACAGGCATCTCAAGCACAAGAGGTGCCTGTGCCTCCATTAATTGACGGGGAGTTGGGGTACGCTTTCGGTCTGGTTAAATCGAAACGATCTCCAGGTCTTGATGGTTTGAACGGACAGATCTGTAAGTGCTTGTGGAAGTTCATTCCAGAATACCTGGAGGCTATCTACGATAAGTGCGTCTGGGAGGGATATTTTCCACGTGAGTGGAAAAAAGCCAGGGTTGTCCCTCTCCTGAAGTCCCCCGATAAKATCAGGAGCAATCTTCGCTCCTATCGGGGCATCAGTCTCCTTCCGGTACTTGGAAAAGTGCTGGAAAGAGTAACGGTGGAACGGATTCAGGAGCAAACGGGCAGTATTTGGTCAGATAGACAATACGGTTTCAGAAGAGGACGCAGCGTAGAGRACGCCTGGATGTATGTCCAGAATGCTGTTAGGGAGAATGTCAGCAAATATGTTCTTGGTATATTTGTTGACTTCAAGGGAGCATTCGACTATCTGRTCTGGGATCGGGTAATTCAACGATTAGAGGAACTGAACTGTCCAGAAATTACTCTGTGGAGGAGTTATTTTTTGGACAGAAAGGACTCTATCGTTGGAATGAATGGAAGCGTTGCGACCAGTGTGACTCGCGGCTGTCCAAAGGGATCCATCTGTGGTCCATATATATGGAACCTCATGATGTACTCCCTGCTGGCACAGCTGGAGCCACTCTGTGAATGTTCTGCATATGTGGATGACCTTCTTATTTTAGTAGGAGGTCGTTCACGTAGCGAAATAGAACGGGCGGGTAGTCAATTTCTCGAAATTGTCCACAATTGGGRCGTTGGTGTGGGGGTAGACATTTCGATGGATAAAACGGTGACAATGCTGCTGAAAGGCAAATTGTCACCGGTACGTTCAACAATCGTCCGGGTAAATGGGGTCAGCATCAGGTACGTGACGCAGGTCAAATACTTGGGGCTGACTATGAGTGAGAGAATGAGTTTCACTCCCCATTTGGCAATTTTGAAGGAGCGACTGCAGGGAACGGTGGGTAAAATACGACGCATTTTGAGGAGTGATTGGGGTCTCGGACGTCGTGCTGTTCGCACCATATATCGGGATTTGTTTGTGGCCTGTGCCACTTACGGCGCCGCTGTATGGTGGGAAACAGCTACGACAGTCTTRGGGCGTCAAAAGCTCCTCTCAATACAGCGTTTTATAATGCTTGCTTGCTTGCCTGTATGTCGCACCGTCTCAACGGAAGCAATGCAGGTGCTATTATTAGCTCCCCCGCTTGATCTGGTTGTCATACAGAGAGCTGTTGCATTCAGATTAAGGAGAGGTTTGAGTGTGTCATTGTTCCAGAATGATTGGATTTCTGACAATGATGCACAGAGGGAGGGATATCTAGGAAGCAAGAGGCTCCTAGATGAAATAGTTAGGAATAAGTRGCAAAACCGTTGGAACAATAGCAGCAACGGTCGAGTGACTTACCAMTAYATCCAGGATGTCAGGTTTGTGGAAGGAAACCCCGACTTCAGATTCTGTCTGARCTCGGGCTTCCTATTCACGGGGCATGGTCCTCTGAATGCTTTCTTGCATAGGAGGAACCTATCGGAAACACCCGAATGTGCGTGTAGACCACGAAATGAGGATTGGGTACATGTCATTGCAGAATGCGCAATGTACTCAGACATCAGGAGCTTTAGGGAAATGGGGATTAGTTATATATGTAAATGGAAGGCTAGATGTGAGCGGTGTGATCYCCACTAGCTGGAATGCCGAACTGTTAGGGACGTTTGAAAGGTTTGCGCGTGAGTTATTTAGGCGGCGAAGACACTTAGCTGAAACGTTAGGTTAGGTTAGTTTAGTTACATTAAGAAAGGGGATTATTGGGTGCATGGGATGGGAGTATGGGGTCTAACCCCTGGTCACCAGTCCAGGGCAGTATGGAAGCTCAACTGCTAGTAGTTTCGGCTACGAAGTCTGACCGGAGACTTAATTCTGGTACCACGGGGAGCAGGAGCCCTTGGAGTTCGCTCCAACCTGCTCATGCGGTAGGCCCCTCGGGGAGTATCGTGGTGATTGTGGTTTATACCCAAATGCGGGAAGAGTGCTTCGATCACTCAATGTGGAGTTGCATTGCAACCGCGTGCCGGACCCAAAGTACGGCAGAGGTTTTAGATGGGCCTCGAACCCTACCACGGCGGTTAGTGTGTCCATTCCACACTGCCAATTGGTACTGAGAATGCCAACAACACGGTGCTGCACTGGAACCGTGTAAAGCTTCCGCCAATAACAACAACGTGGATGACCACGTTGTCCGTATATAGGGTAGTAATAATAAAGTTACTTACCGCTATGCCCCAACGATTATTTACACAAAAATGCACAAAATTTTGCAGAAATGTGTAACCGTACAAAAAGCACTCGCGGTCAACAACGCGGCTACACACGCGCGCCAGGCAATAACGGTGCCAGCTAAATCGCGTAAACAAATTACCGCAGAAAAGAAAATCGCAAAAAGAAAATCACCAAAAAACACTTTGACAATATCGCAACGATGCGCACGCACGTCTATTCGCGTCGACAGTCAATTAACGAATGACATAATCAGTGCAGTCAAAATTTATAGTTGATTTTTTGTAAGCTCTTTATTTTGTTGGGTCGTAAATTTTTCACGATAGTACAAATTTTTTTTTATAGCCCTCTGGCGCACTTCCTTTCTGGCATCAAAAAGCATTGTTAGTGGAACAAAATATGAGTTATTCTGAATAACATTATTTACAATTTCGCGCAGATTTTGTGGTAAATATTGCGCTGAACAAATATATTTACAAAAGAGTTAACTGCCATTTTTATTTTATTTTATTAAAGCTTACATAATAAACAAATTATTAAATAAACTAAAGTACTGTAACTGCCATATATTACCGAGTTGTAATACTTAACATTAAAGTACATAGGTACGTAAACTTTCATGACAAACGTTGCTAAAATTATTAACAATCGCAGAAGGCTACTAGCATTGGTTAACCAAAGAGAGTGAACGATGGGCCCAGGTTTCACGTTGCCTAAATCTTCTGGACAGGAACCGTTATGAATCGCGTTTGCTCTCCTATACAAGTACTTAACGTCCTTTGAAAGAGTTTTTTCCTGCTCTGACGACAAGGAAGGAGGCATATTCCCCAGCAAAATACGCTGAAAGTCGGGTACAACCTACAAAAATAACAAGTTACTTATTTAGAACCAAAAATAGAGATCTTTATTAAAGTACTAATACATTGCTTACCTGAATSTGTTCACAGTTTTCCATTAATTTTGTCAGAGCTCCACTGTTAATTCGCGGTTGATTTTTCTAGCGCTAAAAATAAGTGGCGAAAAGGTAACTCATTAAAATGTAACAAGCAAACAAACCAGTGCAATGGTCTGTCTAACAGTACTTCAAACCGTCGTAATATGCCGTTTTCCGTGCCAGTATTGCTGACTTCACCGTCGCAGCAAATACCAACAGGATCGAAAAGAGCTAAGTTCTTTTTAACAAACAAGTCATATAACAGCTTTTATTTTGTACCAGCGTCCTCAGCACTGAGTGTTAAATCACCCAAGAGTTCGGTTTTAGGTTTTCGCACAACCACGATGTGAGATTCTTTAACCACTTTTGGGTGAAGCTTATGATTAACCTTCTCCATTGTCAATGATTCATCTTTTCTGCCATCAAATGAGAATGCCAGCACGCTGGAATCCCTGCATTGTTTTTGACGAACAGAATCCCATTCGTCCACAATAGTAAGTTCCGCATTTGGTGTTTTGAACACAAGATCTTCATCAACGTCCATATTTGATGAGTCAGGCCGGTAAGATGAATATTTAGTAGCTGTTGGRGCCAAATCCAAATAAACAACATCCGCCAGGACCGCTGGAATTGTCAGTTTCCTCGCGGTATGCTGATCAGTCAAAAATTCGTGTAAAGGATCAGGTATCAAACCACATGAGCACCAATTTCTTTGTAAATTGCACTTGCATTTTCCAATATAGAATAAGTTGTTCATAGTCTTGATAAATGCGGTGTATTTTTTTTAGATGTAGACGTGCCTTTTGTTTCTKTAAAATATTTATTCAGGAAGGTTTTCAACTTGTTTATTATGGTTTTCTTCGTCATTATACCAATATTCAATTTGCTCCAACTTTCAATCAATTTATCCGCCACTTGTGGAGTAAAAGATGCGTAAGAAAACATTTTATTTCTATTTTTAGACCGATCACTCAAAAAAAAAAAAAAACTGTAAAACATCGCGGCAAGTTGGCAAGTTTAGTTCGTGTACTAAAAGTGTGTTCGGCAAACCAAAAGCACTAAAATTTGGATCTGGCATATCCACCAAATTTGATTCCGAGAGATTTGATAATGTAATATCATTAGCACAAGAACCAGTTGATATAGGAGATGACTCCATGATTAAAAGAAGGTTAAGTTTTGCTTTAAAGTGTTAGAATCGCGTAAATCAGAGGCACACACTTCTTCCTTGAGTAACTTGAGTAAAAACTTCTAACTGTAATATTGTATTGAAATAATTTAAAACGATGGTTTCGGAAACAATTGTTTTATTAGTAATTCAACACCGTTGCTTTGCTTTCTCTGCGAAGTTGATAAAATCATACCAAACAAATAAAATAAAAAAAAAAACTAGTGCAAATCAAACAAACAATCGAGAGTGTAACAGAAATTAGGATGATTTGATTTTTTTTTTTAAGTAATGAAAAGGAAAACAGTAACAACTACTAGAGTCGAAAACATAAAGCAGTGACCGTACAGAAAAATACCGTTATACGGGATGTGGCCGTAGTTTTTGCCCAAATTTAATAATTTTCATAATATCACCTAACTAGTTACAATCTAAAATGTGTACCAAATTTAGACGAAATCGATAAATAGTTCCAGAGATTTACATATGCACTCAAAAGTGGGCGGTGACATGCCAAAATTTTCATATAGTCGGATTTCTGGCTGCAATACAACACTGAATACCAAACTCAAGATGTTTCCCATCAACAGTTATTAAAATTTCCGATCTTTAGTGTTTTCAAAAATTACTGTTATATGGGAGGTGGGCGTGGTTATTAGCAGATATCCCTTAAGTAGGCATTGTGTAACATGTATACCAAATTTGGACGAAATCGGTGGGGTGGTTCCAGAGATATACATATGAACTCATAAGTAGGCAGTGCCACGCCCTCTATAAAAAATGTCTATACTGTGTGGTTGTTGTTGTTTTAACGGTTATCAGTCTCCGTTAGGATGGTGAGGGTTATCAGTGTTGTCGTCGACGTCATCTAACGGGAGGCCCGTCTTAGGGTTATTGACCGTCGGAATTTTGATGGTGGTTCCGGGAGTTTCGAGATGTAGAAGTTAAACAGTAGCGKGGAGAGGACACCACCCTGCGGAACCCCCTGTTTAATTCTTCTCAGTTTAGATGTTGCACCACGAAATAGTACGGATGACTGACGACCGTTCAGATAGTTCATGGTCCACCTCTTGAGCCCTGGAGAAAGCGTGGTTTTCTCAATGTCCTGAGGTAGCGTTGTGTGGTTGACCATGTCCAAAGCTTTTGACAGGTCCAACGCTACGAAGATCGTTCTCTCACAGGGTGGTTTCTGGTTGAGGCCATGAACTATCTGAGTGTTTATGACGCTAAGTACTGTGGTGGTACTGTGCACTTTTCGGAATACATGCTGGTGGCTGGCTAGGTTCAGGTAGTGAGTGAAGGTCGGGAGTAACAAGGCCTCAAGTGTCTTCACTACTGGGAAGAGGCGAGTTATCGGTCGATGAGATTCCTTTTTGTTGGCGGGTTTCCCAGGTTTCAGTAGTGGGACCACTTTTCCGACTTTCCACAAATCGGGTATTTGAAGAGTGGTCAGCGACAGGTTAAGGACCTTGGTGGGATATCGTACTCCTGGAGTCTAGATGCTTTAGCGTTAGCATGTTGATTCTCTTAGGGCCAATGAATTTGAAAGATTTTGCTTTGTTGATGACACCCTGAACCTCCTCATCGGTGAAAGTAAGTGGCGCGCAGCCGTTTGGCATTTTGCGCAGCCGTCGTTTAACAAATTGTTTGGCTTTGTTAACCGAAGGGTGCAGTGTAAACTGCCGGCTAAAATAGCTCGTGCACTTCGTCGGGTCCGAAGAGGCATGACCATCGTGACTCTTCGGGTTAAACAAAGCTTTGACAGTAGCCCAAAGCTTACTCACACTGGTGGAGAGGTTGCAGGACTTCAGGTGATCAATCCATTTCGTCCGCTTATGGTGGTTTACCATACGCCGAATCTCCAAATTGGGATCCCCTATTCGGGGATCCCCGGAATTGGCATGGCGTAAGGTGTCGCGCTCATTAGCTAAAGGAAGTTGGGGCTGATTTCCGGTATTCGTCCAGCTGGGATGAAGCGAGCGGTAGCTGTTGCGATCACCTTGCGGAATTGACGTTCGCCAACGCATACATCCGTAAGAATGGGTACAGCGTTGAAGATGCTCTCAGTAAATTCCGTGAAGCCGACCCAGTTAGCTTTGTTAAAGTTAACGAAGGTACGGTTTTCCACAGAAATGAAATCGGCAGGTTTCTCGATCGAGATAATTATGGGCAGATGGTCTGATGCGAGAGTTAGCATAGGTCGCCATGTTATGCCTTTTATCAGATCACCACTAGCGATTGTAATATCGGGCGAGCTACTACAAGTGCCCATAACTCTGGTGGGGGCTTCGTCGTTCATTGTGCAGAATGTCGAATCGTCAATCTGTTCCGCCAGCTCCATCCCCCTACGATCATTTGACAGGCAGGAGTGCCAAAGATCGTGGTGCGCATTAAAGTCGCCTAGCACCAAACGGTTTTCACCAATAAGTCTCTTACCCTGTATTTGTAAAATATTTGAAAAAGTGTTAATACCAAATATGACTTTTCTTCTATGAAAATAACATAATACCAACACAGCAATTCGTCATCGTGCTAAACATGGCACTGTAGAGCAAGTAAATAGCAAGTAAATGAAATCAGGAAAGCATTCGAGCACAGAGAGTACTGTTCAGCTCTTTTTCTAGACGTGATCATGTGATAGATCAGGCGTTCGATGAGACCTGGCGTGAAAGCCTTTTATGAAAAATCAAAAGTGTTTTACCTTACGAATTGCATAAAGCTTTGTAGTCCTATTTAAGAAACAGGAAACTTACAATTAAGGTAGCAGGCTTCGTACCAGAAGAACGACATATAAGGGCTGGTGTACCTCAGGGTAGCGTTCTAGGTCCAACTCTGTACTTAATATATGTAGCAGATTCCAACAGCTATTAACGCATTGACATTAACTTGTGCGGATGACACAGCTCAAGAGTATTAGGGCAGCACTTTACTTCTGTCGAAGAATGGCTAGCCAACTGGTGTATGAATATTAATGAACCGAAATTCAAGCATGTTATATTCTCCCTAAAACCAGAAACGTGTCGGACAGTTAAAATAAACAATGTCCTACTACCCCAAGCGCATAAGGTAACTTATCTTGGGATTCACCTTCATATAGGGAGTAAAATAACTTGCATGCAGTTAAGAGCTGCAAATTTAAATTGGCTTTTAAACAAAAACTCTAAACTTAGCCTAGACAATAAAGTCCTCTTCTACAATACAATTATAAAACCGATTTGGATGTAAGGCATTCAACTGTTGGGTACGAATTGTGCAACCAACATTGATATAATACAAAGCTTCCAATCTAAAATGCTTAGACCAATCACGGGTTCACCATGGTGCATGCGTAATGAAAACATTCATAAAGATCTTGATATTCTTATGGTAAATAAGGAGAAACAGGACAACAGAATAAAACATATTTCTAAAATTAGCGAACATCCAAACCCATTGGCTATCGACTTGGAAGATACCTGCAATTAAACACACCACAGAGCAGGGTGGGAATAATTAATGTGTTATAGAGTTTGGTTTTTGTTCTTCGAGAGAGGTCTTTACTTCTCAATTGTCTACTCAGTTCAAAGTAGCACATGTTGGGAAGAGTTATATTGCATTGGATTTCCAGGCTGATATTGTTGTTGCTGTTAGTGCTGGTTCCAAGATAGACGTGGAAGCCTAGTTTGATGGCAGGAGATATTTCGTTTTGCCCTCGTTCACCACAAGACCCTTTTGATTCGCAATACTTATTATTAAAAATTGTTCCTCCCTCGCTGCAGGCTACAAAACATTTTTTCCATATTTGCATTAGCATAATTTTTTCCTCAAACTAAATTCTGTTATAAAATGTGATCCATTTCGAGGTTCCCTACTTTTTTGAAATAAAAGCAAAGAAACTTAAAATTTATTGGGAAATGTTTATTATCATTCAAAAGAACATTCTTTGGCATTTATTTTTAAAGGATTACTTCTTCAAAGATTTTGTAGTTTGTACTTCCTCGAAAACTCGCCGATTTTTGCTTCTTGTTTAATCTGGTTACATTTACATGCCTTTACTGAGGCGTATATAAATAATCCAAATGATATTACTAAAATATTAGCCTAGCTTAAAAATTGTAGGCCTGAATAGTATTTAGGTATTTTTACATTGCTTGTATATTATAAAAATTATAATTGGTTTTGGATTCTAGTATTATCATAATTTTAATTTGTTCATTCTAGTGATCATATATTACATATTTCCTTTCTTGTCATGGTTAAAATATATCTTATTATCTAAAGTGGTGCTAATATTAAATTGGATTAACTTTGGTATGCAACATTTTGGCTTTTCCATATATGGTTTCGTCAATTGTAATATTGCGATGATTTAATATTAATATTGGCTGATTATTTTCTTGAATAACATTAGAATATGATTTGTCCATATATAGGAAAGTAATGGTACAATTATCTTGCATTTTTTGTTTTCAAATATTTATTCCTACATTTCTTTTTTACTTACTTATATACTCTTTCACATTTTGCTATTTTTCTTTCAATTTGTAATTTTTCATGTTTGTAAGTTAACGGATCTTAGAAATCCAACGCAGGATAACTCTTGCCAACAGGTGCTACTTCGGACTGAGTAGGCAATTGAGAACAAAGTCCTCTCTCGACAAACAAAAACTCAACTCATAATTCCCGTCCTGCTATATGGTGCAGAGACTTGGACGATGTTAACAAGGGTTGAGTCAACGTTGCGAGTTTTCGAGAGAAAAGTTCTGCGAAAGATTTATGGTCCTTTGCGCGTTTTCCACGGCGAATATCGCATTCGATGGAACGATGAGCTGTACGAGATATACGACGACATTGACATAGTTCAGCGAATTAAAAGCTACGCTGGCTAGGTCATGTTGTCCGGATGGACGAAAACACTCGAGCTCTGAAAGTATTCGACGCAGTACCCGCCCGGGGACGCAGAGGAAGAGGAAGACCTCCACTCCGTTGGGAGGACGAAGAGGAGATTGACCTGGCTTCACTTGGAATATCTAATTGGCGCCACGTGGCGAAAAGAAGAAACGACTGGCGCGCGGTTATTAACGCGGCTATAATCGCGTTAGCGGTGACTACGCCAATCAAGAAGAAGTTAACGGAATTAAATTGTATAATTTACGTTTATTATTAATGATAGGGTATTTATAAATTGTTATTGCTGCATTCCTGTACAGACAAACGTGGATATCTGAATATTCTATTATATTTATGACAGGATATTCAAAAATTCCATTTGGTTCGTGATCAGTTCGTGAATATTTTTCAAGTTTAGAAATCCAGAGTAAAARTTCCCATATTGGCAAAATTACTTTGTAAACTGTTCTGATTACAGCAGAGTTCGGTTCAAATTTTCCACATAATTTTCCAAACTGAGATTTACTCTTTTTTTTGTTATTATTTTCTATTAAATAATTTAATATAATATAATATCACATAAAAAGTGCCATATTTTCTAAAATATATTAAATACAACCTTCAAATTCTATATTACTGTAATTTGTATCATTTAAAATGTTTCATGCAAAAATTGTAATAACACGCCCACTAATACGCCCACCTCCCATTGAAATGCAATAAAAAAAAACAAATTTTTTTTTTCATTCAATCAATAATTTTTTAACATCATCATGTTATTCTAATATTTTTAATTTGTTTCTCATTCTAAATGAATTGATATAAGGATCTGATGATATTTGCAAATAGTGCATTACATCTTCATTCGTAGAAATACGTAAATTTTTACGAGAATGGAATAGCCTACAGTTTCTATACTCCTTATTCATTGCTTGTTCGRATAACATTCCTGTAGCAAAAAAAACGTTAATATTAAATAAAATTTAAAAAAATACTTTCAAAAATAAAAATTGCAAACAAACCTATTGGCAATATAGCCTCAGATACCATTGTGCTGCCGTGAATGAGAACTTTATGCACAGTGATGGGCATGTAGTACCAGCCATAAAGCTCTACATATAATTTTGCAGTGTCCATACAATACGTATGGAATTTACCAACATCTATATTTTTACTACTATTTATAGTATTTAATATAATTTTAAAGCGGTGAATTAAGTCTACATTTACACCAGTTCAGTTATTCTGGATCTTCAAAAAATCTTCTAGAGGCATTACCATCATTGGTTGTTCCCATGCCTTGTTTCATCACATCGACTTTTAAGCCCAGAACTAATTTGAAATTTTTTTTTCATTTCTGTTTTAACAGCTTCTTTCTGTTCTTTTGTATCTTTATTTGTCATCCACGCTTTGAAACTTTTATTCTCAAAATAAATGCATCCAAATTATTCATTTCATTAGGTTTTGCTCCACATATGAAACAAACAGCCATCGAGCAATTCTTACTGACTGTTGTTGCCACTTTTCCGTCAATCATCGTCATAGTTAAACTATGAGATATCGCAAACTTTTTGTTGAATATTTCGAATTCTGTCGTTTTTAAATTTTGTTTTTTTCAGAAATTCGAATTTCATAGGCCTGCAAAGTCTTGTTGAAGATGGTACTGAATTTTCCCAACACGAATAAAAATCATTGTAAAGATCAGTTAACTTTAACGGAACAAGAGATGTTAAAAACATATTTTTATCAAAAACATTTTCATCGGTGAAATGTTGTTGATATTCACTGTGCCCTGATGATCCATCACACCCCCCATTTACTTATTAAATTCAACTCATTTGGAATGTCATCAATCTCAGTTTTGTTTTTGCTCGAAAAATTCTTGAAACAGTGTGATCAAGTAATTCTTGTGATCCAACACTGCTAAAACTTTCATCATCCTTAATATTTGCAGGATATCATTTTTTTTAACTTCCAATATTTTGCTGTAGTGTGGGAGTATGTCACAACCAATTTCTTCTGCAGAGCTTCTTAAAACATCATATTGTTGTCTTGATAGTGAAGCATCAATTATAAGGCTGAGTGCTTTCTCTGGTGTAAATGATTTGAATTGTTCACTCTTTTCATATCTTTTAGCAGCAGACACTATTAAGTCTTCTGGAAAACTTTTACAAAATTGAGATATTTTACTTCTCTTAGACCTTTCTTGGCTTCCTTCGAAAGCTTCTACATGTCGTCCACGCTTAACGGAATGTGAAGTGTTTCTTCACATATGGTGTAAAGCTGTGCAAGCCATTCTTCATTATCAGCCAAAAATTTACTTTTTACGCGCCCAGATTTGTTTCATTTGGATTTAAATTTTGGTATTAAATATTTTATTAAAAAATCACGAAATTTTTTTAATAATTAAGTCTGACATTTCATTGTAATTTGTTGATTTGACACCAACAACAACATCAATATCTATATTGCTATCGATCCAAATATTAAAAATTGCACTATAAGAAATTGTTTAATTATTCATGACCTTGTTGAACTTTGTTTATCACTTTATATAAACTTGTTTAAACTTGCACGCTCAAATAGATTGTGAATTACATATATAATTGCAATTACCATTTGTTGATCAATAATATTTAAAACAACAACAATGTAATATTATTTTACAGTTTGTTTTTAATAAGTAAGTGCTATAATATGGCTTGCTGGGATTAACAGCTAAAAGTTATTATTAATACAAAGAGAATATTCTTATTACGTGTTTTTTGTTTTCTCTTACTTTTTTACTTCACTAAAATTGATAAGAACACGATGATTTATGTGTATACAGATGTACATATGCTTGAGCAAAAAAAAAAAAACTGGTTTGGCTCAGCGGATGGAAAAAATGCCCAAAAACCAACAACAACCAAAACCAAAATTATGCTCACTATATTAGGCGTCTTATGAGCTTTGGACAACAAAAATAATTATAATGCAAGAGACTATTTTCTATTTTCCTGCCAGGCGACAAGCGGCACTACAATATAACAATTAAACTAACCACATTAGAAAGTGATCATAACACAACTTAGATAAGAACAATATCTTGCACTATCAATTTAAATTAAAAATTATGCAACTATCTAACCCAAAGTCAATGACTTTCAACAAAATCACCTATCAAATTAATAACGTAAATAAAATTTATGTAAACAAGAATATTTTTATTAAAACATAAATGATCTTTAAAGCATAATTCTGAATAACTAACAAAAAACAAATGTAATTTATTACTATTATAATACAATAAGTGAATAGTAAACAATTAAAAAAAATAAAAGTAAAAAGTTGTAAACATGCTTTTCCATGCTAACATCCGTATAGCGACAGAATGTGCGCGTTACGTACTTTTTGTATGTTTAATGTGCTTTTGCAAACTTTTGCTACTTTAAATTAAAGCTGAGATTTCAAACTTTCATTTGGTATAAAGTCTGCACCTAGGGCGAGGGGCTGCTCTATATTTCCTAGGCCATTGAAAATGCAAAATGTTAAATTTTTGCACCACAAAAAAAAATTTTTTTTTTT
>NW_017537185.1:131398-132918 GCF_001853355.1 Bactrocera latifrons | reverse complement strand
AAAATAAATCTCAAGCCGCCAATAAAATTTGTGCAGTTTATGGACCCGATACAGTTTCCATTTCCACCGCACAACGATGGTTTCAACGTTTTCGTTCTGATGTAGAGGTAGTCGAAGATGCCCCACGCTTCGGAAGGCCTGTCGTCGAAAATTGCGATAAACTCGCTGAATTGGTCAAAAGAGACCGGCTAGTAGCATCCGTAGCATCGGTCAAGAGCTGAGCATGAGTTTCATTTTTTTTTAACGAACTATTGAAAATTCAATAAAAATACCAAGACTTTTGACAACCTATTATATAATATAAATTATCAAGATTACGAGAAAAGTTTAAATACGGTTGACTGTCTGTCTGTTCGTCCGTCCGTGCAAGCTGTAACTTGAGTCTCAATGAAACTTGTTTGTTGGTTCCTTAGTAATAGAAATATTTAATATTTAAATATAGGACGTGCCATTATTATTATTTTTTTAATTCTTATTTCACATTGCAAAAATTGATGAAATCGGACAACAACCACGCTTACTTTCCATGTAGAACGATTTTAAATTCCCCTTGATTCCTCCATTTTCTAATACAAATTAAGTGTTTTAGTCTTTTTTAGTTTAAGTATTTTTTTGTTTATAATTAATCGACACGGCGATACAACTCGCCTGTTCCACGTCCACCTTTTTTCTGACTCTTACTGCCACTTCACTCTGATCTCAAGCTGACGTAAAATGAATTAGGTGCATTGATTGTTGTTGGAGAGCATTCCACTCTTTTGGAAAAACCCAGTTGCATTTTCCCGCGCATTTTTAGAAGAAGGGGAATTGACAATGGAAAACATCGGAAAGCATGGAGAGCTGTTGCTGAGGCCTCACTCTTGCTTGCGGTCATCTTCTAATGTATGTACTATATGGTATGTATGTATGTATGTAGGTATGGATGCACCGATTGCGTCGGTGGTTTAACCCAACGCACCACACAAGACGAACAACACCTTCTATAGCACGCCGCTATACGTTACGTTAACTTACACAAGTCGATAAGCAATTAATATAATGAGTTAAAACTTTGCACAAATAATGTCTATAGTGTGCCACCTTATGAGAAAAAATTGTTTAAATCCAACAAAAACTGTTGAAGACCTTCGGTACCGAATATTTATAGCCCGGTACTCGTAGTTGTCTTTTTATCGAAAATGTCGGTAAATGTGTGATATGTACAACGGAAATTAAAGAATACTCCTTCTCTTATAATGGTATATCTGTATGTCAAAAATGGATTGAATCGGACCATATACTTAATATTAAGATTTTCGAATTTCAGGTATATATCAGTATATGTGTATAATATTTGAATAAAACACGAGGAACTGCCATTGATATGACCTATCGTCACAACTTTATTTTTAGCACTCAAACAAATCCGCAAAGAGCGGCAATTATATGCCTGCTTGTGCAGTAGGCACATGTTCAAAAATGCAATGATAATAACTGCACATCAATAGGTAATACGCTTTGTGTAGGTGCGAAAAGATGCG
>NW_017537185.1:122554-127563 GCF_001853355.1 Bactrocera latifrons | reverse complement strand
GATATGTATGTAAACTAATTAGGATTTCGGGAATAGAGCATATGCTAGCGGTGTGCATATATACAGTAGGCAGCAGTCAGCGTCGCTAACATATGTATGTAMWTGCTAGGCAGTCAATAGCTGAATGCAAAGAACAAAAGAAAGAAGAAATAACGCTACAATCACGCGATATTTATCCCATAGGCGTAGCGTATGCCAACTTAGATGGGGGATTATACCCTATACGATATTTCAATCTCGAACAATATGTAAGATGTCAAAATGAAAATAAGAGAACGTGTTTGACTCATAACAGTGTATCTTTGTGCCTAAAATAAATAAATTTGAGCGAAAATTTCGCCAAGCCCCTATATAACTAATATTAGSATTTTCGAGCATCGGTATGACTTTACACTATATGATTGGTTTTATACATTAAAGTATTTCCTTCTTTCTTTGATTCTTGCAAGTTGTGAGAGTATAAATATGTTCAGCTGCCTTCCTTACATGTTTATTAATAGTTTTCTTATATCTACTTCGTTTTAACACGTTCGCGTTCATTTAAATTTAGCCGGTGGCTGCCAGATAATCACTTAATTTCTCCATACAAAATTGAAGAGCGCGAATTCCCGCTTGTTTTCTACAGGTTCATTTTTTTAAATAGTCTGAACAAATTAGGGAATTCCCGCCATTACCGGAATTCCCGCATTTAATTTTTCAAGTGCGGAAGAAATTGCGGGAATTCTTTAAATTAATTCTTTAATTCTTAATTCTTTATTTTTACTTAAATATTTTTGTTTTTTCAGCTTATTATTAAATACAAATATTATTTTCTGGTATGATATATTTCAAAGCATTCGGCGGGGCATAGCGCTGGCTTGTCAGGACAGTTCTTGCATTGAAAGCTTGTCTCCTTCCGGACTCCGTTTTCTGAGCACACCTTACATCTCTTTTGGTCTTTTGGTAACTTTTGTTTTTCGTTGATTGTTATGTCCGAAAGGAAAGGGAAGGGAATTTTCTCCGGGAAGTGATGGGTACTCATGTCTATTGGACAAGTTGCACTTTGCGCTTTTGTAGGGCGACCGCGAGATGTTACAAGATTTTCCAAATCCTTGCCTTCAGTAACATTGGCTTGTAGATTGAACAAGCTTACTATGATTTCTTCACGAAAATCTAGAAAGGAGCAGTTCGGATGAAACTGTTTGCTTATGAAAAATTAGTTCCATACAGCCATGTCCAGTATGTGAAATAAAACCTTTTTGTACCATCTCATTGTTTTTCTGGGACTTGAATAATACGACAATAATTGGTCGGCCCGATCAATTCCTGCCATGTTATCGTTATAAGCAGCAACGTCTATTGGTTTCATCTTCGTTTGGTATCTTCTATTAGTAATTTCGATTAGACGTGGGTGATGTGCCGTAGTTATGGACAGAACGTCACGTTTGTCTTTTCATTTTGTCACATAAACATTTCCTGTTCTTCGCCAAATATACTCGCCTCTTTTCAGTTTCTTACTGATAATGCATTTAGGGCCCGACTTACGATTGGAACGTAATGGGTTTTATATTGCAGTAGCGTATTGGACAAATCAACGCTGTTATAATAATTATCCATATACAAATGATGACTACGATAGAGGTATGGAGCCATAAGTTTTAAAACTACAGCTTTTGTTTTGGATCCTGTGATCTCTTCACAAATATCTTTTCCAGCATATATTTTTACATTTAAAATATACTCATCCTTTGTGGTAAGTTCGTAAAACTTTATTCCATACCGAGCTCTCTTTCCCTTGTTGTATTGTCTAAAGGATAACCTTCCCCTGAAAAGCATAAGCGATTCATCTAAGACAAGGCTGTATCTGGTTCATACGCCTTTTGAAAGTTTTTCAAAACCAAATCGAGCATCGGCATTATTTTTTCCAGTTTAGTATCTTGATATTTTTGTTGATAAGGCATATAACAGCTGAAGCATCTTAGAATTTGCTGAAAACGTCTTCCAGACATTACAGCACCAAATATTGGTTGATAATAAAAGATATCCTTCGAAAACATTTTCCTTATCGACGGTTTTCGGTTTTGGCCTTGTAAATTGAAGCATTTCATATTTTGTTATTGCAGTAAATTGCATCTTAGGCCGCTTTCGCCTTGAAGGCTTAGGGTCATTATCTTCCAAGTTAATCCCATAAGCATTGGTGGAAGAAAGTAATAACTCCATGGCGTCATTATCAAAAAAATTTTCAAATATCATTAGCGGGGATGTTTCGCTATCAAATTTATCCTGAACTCCCCAAGTAGCAACAAAGGGGAAAAGTGGTATTGGTTTTGTTGTTTCACGCCAAATATCGTCACACTCCACTTCGCAAATATCGGTATCATCCTCGTAGATGGAATCTTTCTGATATGTTGTATTATTTTCACTCTTATCGTCATAACTGGAGCTAAACTTCTCCTCGTCTTCTGAATCACCAAATATTTCGTCCACCAAATTTTGCAATATTTTATTAGCCATATTTTATCACAAAATACCATGTACAACTTASGCAAAAATTTTATTTATTTTAGTTTTGCAAGAAAAAGTAAACTTTCGCATTTGTCACACTCAGAGAACCAATTAATTTCAACCACATGAATTTCCTATGCACTTTTGTCGGGATTTCTCGCATTTCGTTTTATTGAAACTTCCCCTCAACAAACAACTTTGAACTGGGGACTTTGAATGGGGATTCCCCAAATTAAATTTGTTTGAATTGCGGTTGGCCTGTCAGGGATGGTAGTTCACGACTTTACCAACACTAAAAATGTGCAGTGATAAAAAGTGAACCATTTTTGACGGTTGAAAAGCCCTATTCAAATAGCGCGGGAATTCCCGCAATTGTTTTATTGAAGAAAACATGAATGACGGGAATTCCCGCAATTTACGCGAATGTGTTAAGGGTTATTAATTGTAAAAGTCAGTTTTAATTATACGTTATGGACCACTTCTTTTGGGTACCTTAAACTGCAATCAAATAAATTCACTTCTGCTTTAAAAGTTATAAGTCCTTGTTCTCCTAATATCATATCAAATTCATTTAGTTTATCTACTTCATGATATGCTGAATCATATCCATATGCTAAAAACACTTTTTTGGAATTAATTACTGAAAGGCCATGAAAAGTTTTCGTTTTCAAAGGATTAATTAGTATTGACTTGCCGATTTTACATTTGTTGCTAATACAATTAATTAATGGATCCTGTGTTCTCTAAAATTCTAACGGGATGGATGCGTTACATTTTTTGTTGATTGAAGTTGAGAAGTTCATACCCCTTTTAAACGGATTTTTGTGGTTCGGCGGATTCCTTGGTTGWTTGAGTTAATATGTTGACCTCTGGTACTACTGCGAACTGCCCACTTCCTTGGGTTCAGGGCGATGTACATACCTATTGGTTGTTTGTTCCYGGTTATTCCGCTGCATTTGAATCCGTATATTACATTTTCGGTAATAATCGGATTGTTGGAATATTTGCTGCTCTTTCCCTCTTGGAAGGTTAGAATGCACTTCGAATTGCCGATTGACATTGTCACGTTAAATAATACTAGCTACATCGTGAGCTGTTTTCAAATCCTTAGGGTTATGGCTATAAAATGTTCCACTTGTATATTCGCTATTCAACCCTAGGATGTAATTGTGGTGCATTTGTTCAGTGAGTTTATCGCACTTTAAGGGAGTGGGCCTGGTTATTGCCTAATTTTACCCACTTTCACAATGTATTAAGAAGTGCTAAAAAGATTTCTTCCCAGTATATTTGGTTGGGTTGGCCTCAGCGRATTGAAATATATCTATGGACATGAAACCTTTTGCGGAGTGGGTTCACACTTATTTAAGAAGATAATTTTGCCCAAAGTTGTGTCATGATGCTGTGATCACCTGTAACAAATAACATAATATTTGGTATCTTAATTTAGTACTTAGTTATGGCTCTTGATATGCTCTTGCCTAACGAATTGTGGCCTCCATTTGCAATACCACCCAAGCAGCACCTGCATGAAGTTTCATGAAAATATCTGAATTTTTAATCAAGTTATAGGCAGACAGTACACTAGTCGTACTCGTGCGTAATTTAGGTAGACGTATGTAATTACATATCCATTTCGATTATCTCTAAGTGTTACAAGCAACCATCAAGCCACTTGGCTGCCTCGGGATTGGAAGCTATCAACCAGATCTATCATGTTGTTATAGACGGAAAACACGTCTCCAATGTTCTAGACGCGCGGTCATACATCGACTCGTACCAGTATCTTGTTGCAGCCAAGATACGCACCCGATCCTGTGCAGAAAAAACGCACGTCAACGAACAAAAGTAAGGTYCGACATTTCAAACTCCTTACGTACAGCGGACGAAAGCATGCCCAACGATTGAAATTTAAGTTTGCTCTGTCCAATTCACAAAAAGGTAGACCCCACAATCTGCGACAGCTACCGTGGGATAARCCTCCTCAACATCGTATGTAATGTTCTATCGCGCGAGTAATGAGAAATGTGATTAAAACAACTGTACACTTCATTGTCCAAATTATTTCTRAACTTTTATTGAATAAAACTGAAATTTCTTGGTCTAATTTTCATTTACAAAATTTGTTTAGTTGGCATTTCATAATGTGGAGCATTATTGCAATTTTCGTAACATGACCACCGTAGGAAAGAGATATGCAAAAATATGAAATTTAATAAGTATTGCGTTACTCGTGTTTAAGTATGGTTTGGTTGCATTTTCTGCTTTGGTTACATCTATTCAGACCAGTCAATGTGGAAGTTGGGTGACGGCGACGTTGGCAGCGATTTGGCTTGTAACGACGGCGACGTAACTCCTCCTCCTTTTTATTGAGCATTCTCATGGTTGATCATGTTTGTTATTTTAACATTGTTATTTTTATACTCTCGCAACAAAGTTGCTAAAGAGAGTATTATAGTTTTGTTCACATAATGGTTGTTTGTAAGTCCTAAAACTAAAAGAGTCAGATATAGGATTATATATACCAA
>NW_017537185.1:118523-119609 GCF_001853355.1 Bactrocera latifrons | reverse complement strand
TGTGCGATTTTCATCGCCATAATCCTCAATACCTATCACCCTATCGAATTTCCTATCATACTGCAAATGATATTTCAGTGAACTGAGTAGGAACTTTACTACAAACTAAAGAAAGAGGGTCTGACTGTTCCCTAAATGAGCTATTCCTTAGCTGTTCCCTACATCTTTCTAACTCTGCGGCCATTTCAACTAACTGGGCCTTTAAACCTATATTTTAATGCTGTTTTTCATCTAACTTTATTTTCAAAACCCTATTCTCTTCTCTCAATTTCTTCTTCCTTTCTGTACCTGCGGTCAGACCCGTACCTGTTTGCGCGGCCTTATCAAAATTAAAAGATACATCCTCCTCAAAAAATGGAAGAGGCTCTAAAATTCCATCTTCAATTTCATTTTCAATACTTGGAAAAAGCTGCCTATGCATTTTGTGCATTTGAGACAGCTTCTTAAACTTGGGGAGCAAAATCTTTTGGACCCAATAAAATTGTATTTTTTAATTTAGAATTTGGGACGTCAAATGTATTCTAAACTTTTATGTTTATATCGGGAAGGGCCCCGAAAGCAATCGTTTTTCAAGGCGCATTTTTGCCGAAAAATGCCGCTCACAAGCAAAAATATGTTTAGGTGTTTCATCGGAAACACTATTAAAAACAAAAAGAAAAAATATAAAAATATAAAATAACTAAATATATTACAAATAGTGCAAAAATACCAAACATATGAACTTATGTATTCAAATGAACCGGTATATTCGTTACATTTAAACATTTAAAATTAAGTTTGAAAATATCGAAATTTATCGAAACTTTTTCTTACACTTTTTTATCCGGCTTAATTGAGTTTAATTRTTTAAAATATATAATAAATATAATTTAAATAATGCTATCAATTTCCCCTTGCAAATATTTAAATGAACCCGTCTTAACGTTACATTTATATATTTAACAAATTAAATTTCAAAATATCGAAATTTATCGATAATTCTATTACTCTTTTTCTGTTTTAAAAAAAAAAATTGTAACACCGGATTTTTATTATTCATTATTCACTTTTTGCATTATATACGTATAGTCTAAATTACTTAAAATT
>NW_017537185.1:116010-117713 GCF_001853355.1 Bactrocera latifrons | reverse complement strand
TGACGACGGACTTCGAGCTTCGTACAATATCTCTTTGTTAATTGCTCAAAAAGTCAAACCACATAACATCGGAGAAGAGTTAATATTGCCAGCAATAAATGAAGTAATAACTACCGTGCTTCATAAGCCGGCCGCAGATATTATCCGAAAAATTCCTTTGAGTAATAATTCTGTGCAAAGACG
This sequence comes from Bactrocera latifrons, assembly GCF_001853355.1. Lineage (NCBI taxonomy): Eukaryota > Metazoa > Arthropoda > Insecta > Diptera > Tephritidae > Bactrocera > Bactrocera latifrons. The sequence goes on along the minus strand of NW_017537185.1, from coordinate 117,530 downwards.
AATTGAGGAAATGGCTGAAAATATTGAAGAATCATTGTCCGATCACCTTAGGACAATACAATTCTCAATTCAGCTCGATGAGTTCACTTTACCAACTAATGAAGCACTGTTGTTGTCTTACGTGAGGTTTATTAAAGATGGGCAAATATGTGAAGAACTATTATTTGCTAGAAATTTAGAAACCGATACAAAAGGCGAAACCATATTCAATATATTGGAAAAGTTTTGCGATGAGAAAGATATTCCTTTGAAAAATATTATTTCAATTGCTACGGATGACGCTCCGGCTATGTTAGGGTGCCATAAAGGCTTAATAGCGCACTTAAAAAATAAAATTCCAGATGTGCTTCTTGTACATTGCGTTATTCATAGACAACATTTAGTTGCTAGAAACTTAAGTGAAAAACTATTTCAATCACTGCAATATGTCATCAAAGCAGTCAATAAAATCCGCAACAGCTCTTTGAATGATAAATTATTTCATCAGCTTTGTGTTACTAATGACAAGGATTTCAATCGTTTGTTGTTTCATACTGAAGTTCGTTGGCTATCAAGAGGCAATTGTCTGACTCGATTCTACAACCTGTTTGGCTCTGTTATAGAGTTCTTGGAAACTAAAGATACAGAATTTCAAGACAAGCTCATAACATCAACGAATGATATAGCTTACATGACAGACCTGTATAAATTGTTCAACGACATGAATCTCCAACTGCAAGGTGATAAACTAAATTTAATTAAAACAAAAGACGTCGTTGCTGCTTTCGCAGAAGCACAAAAATAATCTGGGAAGACGTGAGTTTCACAATTTTCCGAATTTATCAGTACCATGCAGTAACGACGAATTGTTTGCCTACTGCCAACATTTGGAAAACCTCCACATTGACTTCACCAAACGATACCAGGACATTTTGAACATGGAAATGCCATACTGGGTGTTGGATCCGTTTTCAAAGGTCAACTCAGCAATGTCACCTCAGCTGGAAGAAGATATTATAGAATTGGCAAGAAACGAGGAAATAAGTTTGGGAACCACTGCTCTAGAGTTTCGAATATTTTGGCTTTATCTGTTCAATCTTCAATTACATCTATAGGTTTTGCTTTTATCGTCGAGTGGACTGAGCTCTATACTTTTAAAAATTCTTTATTGATTTCATGGCATCCAGTGTTCTAAACTTTTCGGAATTACATCAGTTTCCTGTGTGATTTTCTGGTTTTGTAAAATGAGAGAAAACAGGCTGTCTACCTCGCAACGTTACGATCGACCACAACACGTACGGGATGGGATAGAAACCGGGAGTTGAAGAGGGAAGCGAGACGCATTTACAGGCAGAAAAAGAAAGAGGCCGATATGCGTGAGTACGAAGACCTTGATAAGCTGGCCGACAGGGGTAATGCTCGAAAATTCTACGAAAAAATGCGGCGGCTTACAGAACGTTTCAAGACCGGAGCATACTCTTGTAGAATCCCCAAAGGTAATCTAGTCACCGATGCCCAGAGCATACTTAAATTATGGAGGG
>NW_017537185.1:105364-115880 GCF_001853355.1 Bactrocera latifrons | reverse complement strand
ATGCCCAACGATTGGAACTTAAGTGTGCAATGCCCAATCCTCAAAAAGGAGACCCAACAATCTGCGTCAACTACCGTGGGATAAGTCTCCTCAATATCGCATATAAGGTTCTATCGAGCGTATTGTGTGAAAGATTAAAGCCCACGGTCAATAAACTGATTGGATCTTATCAGTGTGGCTTCCGACCTGGAAAATCAACAACCGACCAGATATTCACCATGCGAGAAATCTTGGAAAATACCCGGGAAAGGAGAATCGGCACTCACCACCTCTTCTTCGATTTCAAAGCTTCAATTTGATAGCACGAAAAGGAGCTGCCTGTATGCCGCGATGTCTGAATTTGGTATAACTGCAAAACTTATACGGCTTTGTAAGCTGACGTTTACCAGCACCAAAAGCTCCGTCAGAATCGGGAAGGACCTCTCCGAGCCGTTCGATACCAAACGAGGTTTCGGACAAGGCGATTCCTTATCGTTTGCCACCAAGTGATACTTCGGACTGAGTAGGCAATTGAGAAGCAAAGTCCTCTCTCGGCAAAGAAAAACCAAACTCTATAAGTCACTCATAATTCCCGTCCTGCTATATGGTGCAGAGGCTTGGACGATGTCAACAACAGATGAGTCGACGTTGCGAGTTTTCGAGAGAAAAGTTCTGCGAAAGATTTATGGTCCTTTGCGCGTTGGCCACGGTGAATATTTCATTTGATGGAACGATGAACTGTACGAGATATACGACGACATTGACATAGTTCAGCGAATTAAAAGACAGCGGCTACGCTGGCTAGGTCATGTTGTCCGGACGGACGAAAACACTCTAGCTCTGAAAGTATTCGACGCAGTACCCGCCCGGAGAAGCAGAGGAAGAGGAAGACCTCCACTCCGTTGGAAGGACCAAGTGGAGAAGGACCTGGCTTCACTGGAGTATCCATTTGGCACCACGTAGCGAAAAGAAGAAACGACTAGCGCGCGGTTGTTAACTCGGCTATAATCGCGTTAGCGGTGTCTACACCAATCAAGAAGAAGAAAATGAACGTTAATGTCCCCAAGAATTCTTTCATATTTACTGAGTTAAATTCTTTGTCTGTTATAATTTTTGTTGGCTTACCTTTGAGAGAGGGATACATTTTTTCCACGATTGTGAAGCTGTTTCTCTTCTAAAGCTAGTGCCATTGCATATTTTGAAAATTTATCAATAAAAGTGATAAAACTATGGTTTTTTGTTGGTGTAAACATCCATATGTATTATTTGGTTAATATCCATCGGTGTTCGGTTAGCTTGTATTTTTCCTTAATAGGTTTTCGATCGTATTTCGCCTTATTGCATATTTCGCAGTTATTTCTATATTTTTGTATTTCTTTAGTATTTCTTCGTATTTCTCCTGTATTTCTTCTTAAGATCCTTGTAGTAAATTAAGGTTTTCAGTCGTTCATAATTTCCGTTAATTCCTCCTTGTTCAGTTTCGTTTTTATGATATTTCACTATGTATCTATAAGCTTCATCTTCATTCTTCATGTCTTTTGCATGGTGCGTACATTTAGAAAATTTTATTGTTCTGTTAAACAAGTCAATTAATTTTTGCTGAACTTTATTGTATTCGTGGTCCGAATATATTCCTACTTTGCCGTTTCCTAAGAATCGTCTGAATATGTCGGACATGTAATTCGCATTTATATCTTCTTCGCTAATAAAATTTTTATGTTTTCAATTTACAAATTGTGTCTCCTGGTTTTTTGAATGAGTAAGGATTATCTGTGTTGAGAATCGGTTGACGACAGTTTCCAAGATATCAAAATGGTCATGCAATTCCTCTTCTTGAGAGTGGATTGTTGCCATGGTACTCATGTTCTCATTTTCCTGTAGGATATTAATTTCACCTGCCTCTGCATTTATTCTGCTCATAAAGTCAGCGGCAGTGTTGTCCTTTCCCTTGACATAACTTATGTAATGTCTTATTCTTCTAATTTGAGGAGCCACCTCTGTAATCTAGGATTCATATCCTTTCCTTTATTTTTGCAATATAGCCACTTAAGCGGTTGATGGTCAGTCATGAGGTCGAATTATCTCCCGTAGATATACGGTCTGAAATAGTTGACCGCCCAGACTATGGCGAGCAGCTCTTTTCTGTCGCTGAGTATTTTATGGGGTGTCCTTCATGTGTCAAAATAGCTCTAATTGCCAAATTGCTTGCATGTGTTGTTACGGAGAATTTGATTTTGAAATTCGGGTGCTTGAGTACCGCTGGGTTCGTCAAAAGTGCTTTAAATTTCTCGAATGAATTTGTATATTGGGAACGTTAATTTTAACTCCTTTTTTCAAATATTTTGCTAAGTGACAGACATGTAGTAATAATACCATAGTAAGGTTTACTACACAGGTGACACACATGGCAATGTAKTAAACTCAAATACTACCTTTGCTCATAGGCATTAATTATTAAAAAAAAGTACAATTATATCAAATTCTGTAAAGTTAAAATATTTTCATCGCCAAAAAGCGATATGGTTAAAGTCTCTCTAAAATCCTCACATAAAATGAGACATTTTCCTTTTCAGGAAGCAAAATTGTGAAAAATATTTTGTTTTCTATTTCAATAATTACTTTTTAAGTCATTTTGGCAGAATATTTCGAAGAGCTTTTGTGTAAAAGCTTTTAGCAAAGTTTGTTACCTGTTTTTTAGCTGTGCTTATACAAATACCACATTGAAACGTCATAGTATTGTTACCACCAAAATACTACATTGCTCATATGGTATTCCTACCATATATGGTATTGTTACTATATGTCTGGCTCAGGTATGAGCATTTCCAAGCAATAGATTGCTTGCCAGTTGTCTTTTAAGGAATGAGGAAAGCCAACCACCGAAGATCTCTCTTCACCACGACAATGCTATCTCTAATACGTACATTGCCTGTCAACGGCATTTTCGTAAAATTCTGACTTGGCACTAAATAACTTATTTTTATTCCCGTACGAATAAAATGTAATTACTAAGAGGATTAGAACAGATATTTTAACAGCATCCGAAAGTTTATAGATTTCAACACAGAAGATTTTGAAATATAAGTAAGCGTTTTTTGTTTATTATAATTTTTATATTCTCGCAACAAAGTTGCTAAGGAGAGTATTGTAGTTTTGTTCACATAACGGTTGTTTGTAAGTCCTAAGACTAAAAGAGTCAGATATAGGGTTATATATACCAAAGTTATCTGGGTGACTCATAACTAAGCCATAAATAAAGATATTAAAGAGAAATTTGGCACAAAGGATTCTATTAGAGAGGGGCATATTTGGACGCAATTTTTTTTGGAAAAGTGGGCGTGGCTCCGTTCCCTACTAAGGTTTTTGTACATATCTCGGAAACTACTACATCTATGTCAACCAAACGTTTCCTTCAGGCATTTCCATATACAGTTCGAAAATGGAAGAAATCGGATAAGAACCACGACCACCTCCCATACAAACGTAATGCTGAAAATCACTAAAAGTGCGTTAACCGACTAACAAAAAACGTCACAAACACTAAATTTTATGGAAGAAATAGCAGAAGAAAGCTGCACCCAGACTTTTTTAAAAATTGAAAATGGGCTAGCTTCGCCCACTTATGGACTAAAAACCATATCTCAGGAACTATTCGACCGATTTCAATGAAATTCGGTATGTAATATTTTCTTAATACCCTGATGACATGTACGTACCATATGAATATGCACATATGGGTGAAATAGTTTCACAACCACGTCTTCTTACCATATAACGCTATTTTGAATTCCATCTGATGCCTTCTCTGTATAATATATACATTAGGAACCAATGATGATAGCGGAATAAAATTTTACACAAATACGGTATTTGAGCTGAGGTATCCCTTGTGGAAAAATTGTCGTCATCGGACTATAACTTTTCAAGGTCCCTGATATCGAACACGAATAACTCAGTGCTTAATTTTTCACCGAAAATATCTGTAAATCAATACAATTAAAATAAATGAAAATACAATTCAATACTCAAAGTACACAAATTGATCTAATCTAATTAATTTTACAGCAAAATAAAAAAAAATATGTAAATGACCGATAATGAAATCTCGATTATCACTTTATCATGCGAGAGTATAAAATGTTCGGTGATTTTTTGTTTGTTTTCTAATCCCGAAATATTAAAGTATACTTACTAAATTCTAATTCAAATATCATAATTTTTTCAATCTCCTTACTTTTTCAATTGACAAAGTATTTTAACAAAGTTTATGTAGACTAGTATAGCATAATTTTATTTACCACAACGACTGCTGGTCAGACTCACTCCATTGTAAAATTATATTATTTGACGAGGTATCTTCATGAAATTTAAAATGGATTTTTTCCAAAAGCGTCGCTACATTCTTCGAATATGTTGTTCACGTCGGGCCGATATCATATATGCAACTGCATTTCGTGGCCAATGCGCAACGGACCATAAATATTCCGCAGAACCTTTTACTGGAAAACTCGCAACGTCGACTCATCAGTAGTTGCCATCGTCCAAGCCTGCGCACCATATAGAAGGACGGGAATAATGAGAGACTTATAGAGTTTGGCCTTCGTTCGTCGAGAGTGGACTTTACTTCTCAATTGCCTTCTCAGTCTAGAGTTGCTCCTGTTGGCAAGAGTTATTCTGAGTTGAATTTCGAGGCATACAAATTCCAAGATAGACGAAATTATCTACAACTTCGAAGTTATGACTGTCAGCAGTGACGTGTGAGCTAAGTCGCGAGTGCAACGAATGTTTGTTTGATGATAAGAGATATTTCGTTTACTCTCAGACTTATTTGCTTTGCTTTCCCATCCAGACTGGAGAAAGCAGAACTACCGGCGCGTATGATAAAGCCTATGATATCAGTATAATCAACATATGCCAGCCGCTGTACCCTCTTCTAGCAGATTTTACCTTCTAGATTAATTTCGACAGCTTGAGTTATTTTCCGCAGCAGCAGGTTGAAGAAGTCTTACGATAAGTAGCTGCCTTGTCTGAAATCTCGTTTGGTATCGAACGGCTCGGAGAAGTCCTTCCTGATCCTAAGGGATATCCTGACCAGTCCACTAAAAAGAAGACTCCACAACTACCGTGGGATAAGCATCCTCAACATCGCATATAAGGTTCTATCTAGAGTATTGTGTGGAGCATTAAATCTCACCGTCAACAAACTGATTGGATGATTTTTCACAGTCGAAAAGGAGCTGCTTCTATGCCGCTATATCTCAGTTCATGGTTTATCGAGCCATAGTCGGCCAATGGGAGAGAATGTCAATGTGTTTTTACGTGAACACCTGTCTACGAAGACTAAACTCCACGGTGCTTTCTATTGCTAGCAGCACATAGATCAATACAATGATCAGCGCCCCAAAGCATAAGTGCATGCACCTACACCATACTCTGGAGAACCAAAGTATGAGTGCCGCCACATACACTTATACTTTGGTTCCAATTGGTGGGGTGGGACGAGGCCGACCTAAAACCTCTGCCGTACTCTGGGTCCGGCAACTCCACATTCAATTGACGAAGTCAATTCTTTCCGCATTTGGGTTTTAACGACAACCACCACGATACTCCCCGAGGGGCCAGTCCGCATGAGCAGGTTGGAGTTACCTCCAAAGGCTCCTGCTCCCCGTGGTACCAGAATTAARTCTCCGGTCAGACCTCGTAGCCGAAACTACTACCATTTGAGCTTCCATACATCTCTGGACTAACTCTTCGGTATTCTGACTAGTGGAGATCACACCACTAACATCTAACTGTCTATCCCCACACCCCCCAGATCCCTAATGTGCCATTACATCGCGCACTCCGCAATTAAATGCGACCAATTTTCTCCAATTGTAACGAAGCTTTTTTGCTGCCCCTGCTTCTTACAAGTATAAATTTCTGAGGTATACTCGTCGTCCAGGGTTCGTTACAATGAATTTGTAGATACTGGGGCTTTACTACAAATCGTACTTTATTTAATTTAACTTATATATTTTAGTTAAAACTACCAAATTGTCTCCTGCGTTTTACTGTCGTCGCCCGAGGAGAGTGATGTCAGGGTAACGGTTCCGTGTGGTCCGTTAGGACAATACTGTTTCCCGCTCTGCTGTGCTCCTGGGTGCTAGACGATTTGCTGTCCTATACCACGACAATCACGCTCGGCTACTTCTACCGGGGCTCGCGTGGGCTTCGCTGACGATATCCTGCGACGTGCTTTGACGCTCCCGTGCTACGCCGACCACGCTCGGCTACTTCTGCCGGCGCACGTGTAGGCTTCAATGACGGTGTCCTGGTGTACACGTTGACGCTCCTCTGTTACGACGACAGCGCCCGGATATCTCTGCCGGCGCTCCTGTATGCTTTGATGATGATATCCTGGCGTATACGTTGACGCTCGCGTGCTACGACGACTACGCCTGGCCAGTCTGCCGGCGCTCGTTTAGGCTTCAATGACGCTGTCCACGTTACACTCGCGTGCTACTCTGGCGATGTCCTGACCGACCGTCTTTGCCGCGTAAGGATACCGGATCACGGTAAACTGCATCAGCGATCGCGATGTTAAGGGTTGAGTTGGTCAGAGGATAAACTCACTACCAATTTCACCCTTAACAGATAGCGTTTACAAGTCAGAGTACCAAGACTAGCTAGAGGATACACTCACTGCGTAGTCTGTATACGCAGTCACAGTCCCGTGCTGACTGACTGATCATCGGCCATCTAACTCCCAACCAAGCCTGTGCTGCGTGCTAACACATTCGCGACATGTTGCGTTGGGATGGCGTGTGTTGCTGGGATGGCGTATGTTGCTGGCAGTGGCGTGGTTTTACCGCTGCGTATGCATRCTTGTTGTTGTTTCGTCTGCTTGTCTGATTTCTCCGTCTCCGTGGTTATCCCGTTGTATTGCTTGCGTGGCGTGTTTTTACTGCATTCGTGTTGTTTCAGCTTCTTGTGTTTGTAAAAGTGGCGTGGTTTTCCCGTTGTGTTGTGAACAATAGGGTGATCATTTATGGGTTGTTTGGACTAAATTCTGTATAGATATTTAGTTCTCGCACGCAAATAAATTTTAGACGGTGCTTCCCTATGCCGTCTGAGAGGTCCTTCAGGCTTCTGCGGATTCTGTCCCGGATTTCCGGGAAGGCATCTAATGCTGTTCTGTTTGCGTCGGCGGTGGAAGTTTTTATACCTTAAGGTGGCAGCTGTACTTCCGCGGATGGTGGGGATATTACAGTGTTGACCGCGGGGGTAGTATGGTGGCGTTTGAAGGTGGCCAATATCTGGGCTCGCTTTTCAGCTGCCAGCTTCGCCGTGAAGGGTTCGAAGATGCATCCGAGCGTCCCTTCACCTCGTCCGACGTATCGCATGACCCGCTCTATGGTCTGCAGTACGTAGATACCGCAATCGTTCGTATTCTCTTGCTGGGGTACGTCTAGCAGCAGTTCCCGATACTCGAAGTCTCCTTCTCCGCCTCTCTCCTTGTACTCCCACTGGAGGAATTCGCGCCAGGCTGTTGTTGCGTGGGTTACCTTGCCCCTCATCCAGCAATCTGCTGCCCATATCTGGTGGGATTGAAAGCAGACTGTGTCCGTGACATGGTGCGTGAGCTCGCGATTTGATAGCGCGAGGAGGTACCAGTGATGCGCGGTGTTGTGTGGTGCTAGGACTACCCTCTGTTCAAATATATCCACGTTGCGAATCCAGCGGTGAATACGGCGGAAATTTTCGTCGCGTCTTCCTGGCTGGTTCAGTTGCCAGACAACGAATGGGCAAAGAATTGAACCCTTCGGGCCAAATTCAGCTTCCAGGTGCTTCGCATAAGCATCGATGACCGTGTCTATAAGCCAAGATCCGTCATTAAGGGATTGTAAGTATGTTCGGTATAGGCCGACTCCATTCGGCCCCGCTGGGAAGGTAAGTTTCGCCTTCTCGTTCTCCGGTAGCGTGTCTTCCTGTTCGGAGGAGAGATTCAATGTGTTTTAAAGTGAATACCTGTCTATGAAAGACTAAACTCCAGGGTGCTTTCTATTGCTAGAAGCACGTAGAAAAATACAATGCGTTGATCAGCGCCCCAAAGCATAAATGCATTTTGCATTTAATCCTTGGTTCCAATTGGTTCGGGTGGATAGGGACACCCTAGTCACCTTGGTCGGGTACGAGGCCCATCTAAAACCTCTGCCGTACTTTGGGTCCGGCACYCGGCCGCAGTGCGACTCCACATTGGATAAAATGCCCTTCCTGCATTTAGGTATAAACCACAGCCACCACGAATCTCCCCAAAGGGCCAAACCCAATGAGCAGATTGGAGTTACCTCCAAGGGCTAACTGCTCCCCGTGGTACCAGGTTATAGTCTTTGGTCTGACTTTGTAACTATTGGCTACTTCGAGTTGAGTTCCCGTATAAACTCAATGACTGGTTGCATTTGTAGCTGTGACAAATGCCTTATATTTTGAGATATAAATATAAAGCTTAGAATTTGACTTCCAGCTGAATATTATAGCACTTATCTGACTTAGACCATGTTGACATCAAAACATGGTCTCTAAAGCCTGACATAGTGCATATGGCTTATAGTCGCCTCTTACGACAGGCATGCCTTGCCGCGGGTATGTTCGGAGGAGAGTTCGGTCACCGGCGATCTCCATGGGACGGTGGCATCGTAAGGGGTAGATGCTTCGCTGCTACTGATTCGGCCGACGATGCATGGCGCCGCGGCCTGGCTGGCTCTTTGCGACCCTGCAGTCCAAGATGCTCGGCGGGTCGTGCTTACGTGCGCTGCCATAGAGTGCCTCATGGCGGTCTGCACCTTACGAGCCTCTGCGGAAACTGCTGTGGCTTTATGGTCGGTGGTAGCGGCGTTGACCTGGTGCGATGTGGCGGTACAAGCTTTAGCCCCGTGGGGCTAATCCTGGGGAGTTTCCTTTGCTCCTCCTCCATCCGTTCACGGAATCGCTTAATACTCTGTGTCCACTTATCCTTATCATTCATCTTGCATATGTTTCATAAAAGTCTCCGGATGTCTTATCGCGCTGACGGCTCACGGTCGAATGAATTTGATCGACTCGTTTGGTCAGTAAATATGCTCGTTTGAGTAAAACGGATTTTTTTTTTTTTGGCACTGCTGCGGAAGTATTGTACAACTTCAATTCGCTGATGTTCACCGGTTTCTCCCTTTCACCGCCGGTCTTCCGAACATGTACGATCACTGGTGAAATATATCTAAGGATTTTATAAGGGCCATCGTACTTCGGGGCTAACTTTGCGGCGAAACCGTCCGCTCTCCGATCGCGGGGATCCATTTTCTAGGCCTCAGATTATAATAGCGTCCTTAATCCGTGGACGCTCTCTCCATGTTCTGTCGGACGATTCTGATGACTTCCTGCATCCTGTTGTGCTTCTCTTCAGCCGTCGTGGGCATCATACCTGTGCCGATATTAATTTCGTCAAAAAGGGCCTTTGGTAGTCGCGGTTCTCGTCCTTGTACGAGGAATGCCGGGCTATATCCTGTGGAGGCCGAGTTGCTGGAATTCACCGCGAGCTCGATCTCTGGGAGAAAATCGTCCCATTGCTGGTGTCGTGAATTGCTGAGTTGTGCGATAATACGTTTGATCGTACAGTTTACTCTTTCCGTGGGGTTCTGTTGAGGGGTATAAGGTGCGGTGAATTTTTGGCGTACCCCTAGTTCCTTTAGATAGTGTTGCCATAGTATACTAGTAAACTGAACACCATTGTCCGAAATAAGGATCTTCGGAACACCGAATCTTGCGAGGATTCTTTCTCTAAATGCGCGACGAAGTCCTTCACCTGTAGCGCGCCTCATGGGGATTAATTTAACCCACTTGCTGAAGCGGTCGAAAAACACCAGAAGCATTGTATTGCCATGGGTTGATCGCGGTAAGGGTCCGATGAAGTCGGTACGAACTGTGGCAAACGGTTCTTGTGCTACCTGTGAAAGCATCTTCCCTGCTGGTCTCTGCTGTCCTTCCTTGTATTTCTGACAGGCCTCACACTGACGTACGTTGTGGCAAATGTCGCGGTACATTCCTGGCCAGTAATATCGGTTGGCGACTCGGGATACCGTCCGGCGTATGCCTATGTGTCCGGCGCTAGGTATATCGTGATTCTCTTGTAGCACTCTTATGCGGAGGGGTTGAGGCACACATAGCTTTCAGGGTACAGCCTCTTCATCTTGGGATCGACACGGAATGCGGCGAAAAAGTTGGCCATCCTTTTCCATGTAATCCGCGTACTTCTCGGGGTTTGCGCGTACTTCCTCTACTCGCTTTCGCCACCATTTACATTGTGGAGTCATCGTTGTCGCCTGTCTTAAGGTCTCTAGCGGCTGTCGGGATAGTGTGTCTGCTACTTGGTTAAGTTTGCCTTTGCGCTACTCGATGTCGAAGGTGGGCTGCTGTAATTCTAAAGCTCATCGTGCTATACGACCAGAAGGGCTCTCGATGGAATTCAGCCACTTCAGTGACATATGATCGGTTATCACTTTGAATCGATATCCCTCTA
>NW_017537185.1:89534-103829 GCF_001853355.1 Bactrocera latifrons | reverse complement strand
AGAGTACTCGATCAGGTCATAGGCCCTGAAATGGAACCATACGCCTTCGCTTACCTTGACGACATAATCGTCATAGGCTCTACATTCGAGGAGCATATACAAAATTTACGAAAGGTACGTTATCCACACCGATCTCGAGAAAGTTGCAGCAATCCAGGAGCTGAAGCCCCCAAGTAACGTGAAAGAAGTACGTCAATATCTTGGGATAGCCTCCTGGTATCGCCGCTTTGTATCCGACTTCGCAACCTCGAGTCAGCCGCTCACAGCTCTATTGAAGAAAGGGAAACGTTGGAAATGGGGATCTGAGCAACAATCGGCATTTGAAAGCATCAAGCAGAAGTTAACGGAGGTTCCCGTCCTAGCATGTCCGGATTTCAGCSAGACATTCACTTTGCAGACGGACGCTAGAAACATCGGCCTGGGTGCTGTGCTGACACAGAATCTGGAAGGAGGCGAACGCGTAATAGCCTACGCCAGCCGAAAATTAAACGAGGCGGAAAAAACTATTCAGCTACCGAAAAGGAGTGCCTCGCCATAGTCTGGGRAATTCGAAAAATGAGACSCTACCTAGAGGGATATCGATTCAAAGTGATAACCGATCATATGTCACTGAAGTGGCTGAATTCCATCGAGATCCCTTCCGGCCGTATAGCACGATGGGCTTTAGAATTACAGCAGCACAACTTTGACATCGAGTATCGCAAAGGGAAACTTAACCAAGTAGCAGACTTTATCGCCACATTCCGCGTCGATCTTAAGTTTAAGAAGCTGTACCCTGAAAGCTATGTGCCTAAACTCCTCCGCATAAGAGTGCTACAAGAGAATCACGATATACCTAGCGACGGACACATGGGCTTACGCCGGGCAGTAGCCCGAGTCGCCAACCGATAGTAGTAGTAGTAGTACCATGACATTAACCAGTACGTACGCCAGTGTGAGTCTTGTCAGAAATACAAGGAAGGACAGCAGAGACCAGCAGGGAAGATGCTTTCACAGGTGGCACAAGAAACATTCTTTTGTGAGAACTAAATATCTATGCAGAATTTAGTCCACACAACCCATAAAAGCCCACCCTATTGTTCACAACACAACGGGAAAACCCCGCCACTTTTAGAAACACAAGAAGCTGAAACAACACGAATGCAGTAAAAACACGCCACGCAAGCAATACAACGGGATAACCACGGAGACGGAGAAATCAGACAAGCAGACGAAACAACAACAAGCATGCATACGCAGCGGTAAGCACACGCCATCCCAACGCAACATGTTGCGAATGTGTTAGCACGCAGCACAGGCTTGGTGGGGAGTGATGGCCGATGATCAGGCAGTCAGCACGGAACTGTGACAGCGTATACACGTTCAGCATCGGACTACGCAGTGAGTTTATCCTCTATCTAGTCTTGGTACTCTGACTTGCAAACGCCATCTGTTAAGGGTGAACTTGGTAGTGAGTTTATCCTCAGACCAACTCAGCCTTTAACATCGCGATCGCTGATGCAGTTTTCCGTGATCCGGTATCTTTACGCGGCAAAGGTGGTCGAACAGGACATCACCAGAGTAGCACGCGAGTGTAACGTGGACAGCGTCATTGAAGCCTACACGAGCGCCGGCAGAGTCACCAGGCGTAGTCGTAGTAGCACGCGAGCGTCAACGTATACGCCAGGATATCATCATCAAAGCATACAGGAGCGCCGGCAGAGATAGCCGGCAGCTGTCGTCGTAGCAGAGGAAACACCCCGACGTGACCGATAGGTGCCTCTGATGCAAAAACGTATTCAGAGGCTCATGCCCCGTAAGGAGGAAACCCAGACTCAGACATAATCTGAAGTCTGGGTTATCCTGAACGAACCCAACGTCCCGAATGTACTCGTACGTCACTCGACCGTTAGGACTATTGTCCCAACGTTCTTGCCGCCTACGCCTAACCCTATCATCTAGGAGCCTCTTGCTCCCTAGATATCCCTGCCTCTATACATCTTCGTCGGAAATCCAGTCGTTCCGCAGCAATGACACACTCAAACCCCTTCTTAACCTGAATGGGTGCACCTAGTAAAACCTGCATCGCATCCGTTGAGACGGTGCGACATACAGGCAAACAAGCAAGCATCATGCAACGCTGGATTGAGAGAAGTTTTTGAGACCCCCAGACAGTCGTGGCTGCCTCCCACCATACGGAGGCTCCATATGTGGCACGGGCCACAAACAGGCCACGATATATGGTGCAGACAGCCCGACGTCCGAGACACCAATCGCTCCTCAAAATGCGGCGTATTTTGCCTATAGTTGCTTGCAGTCGATCCTTCACATACGCCAAGTGTGGAGTAAAACACATCCTTTCACTCATAGTCAACCCCAGATATTTGACTTGCATCACATATCTGATGCTGACGCCATTCCCACGGACAATCGGTGGACGAATCGGTGGCAATCTGCTCTTAAGAAGCATTGTCACCGTTTTTTCCCTCAACCATAATTTGAATCAAATTGTGATCACTCAATCCCCACCCTCCCTTAACCTCCTATTTAACAATGAAAGCCCTACTTSCTGCCTCATTCATAAGCGTCACGTCAATGTCGCTCACGCCCCCAGGCCCACCGAACGTATACCATTCGCTCGGCTCATTCAAAATGTGGAGGCTATTACCCACCACCCATTCGCTTAATGCCTCGCCTCGACTGTGGCTTTGTTATCCAGACGAATGCCGGGATACCTTACTAAACCACATCGAGGACGAGGCATTCGCATCCAGCCCTAGGATAAATGGGCTACTACTCGCAAGTAGTAGTAGCTTMTCCATGTAGCCCAGGTAGGGCTCTAGGGGCTCGCTATATTTTCAATATAAACTAGCGACAGTCATGCTACCGAACTCCCCTTCTATAGCTACACATATACGCAGTTGTGAAGAATCCACAACTACGCAATCGTAGCGTGGATTATTCACCTGAAAACCCCCAGGGAGACCCCGAACCATACCATTGGTGGCGGAGGGCTCCTGGAGTACAGCAATACCGCACCCACCCTCAACCATACAACCCCCCAACTCATACATCACGGCATAGGAGCCCTGAYAGTTAAGTTGGATGATCCCACCCATCAGTGTCTGGCGAGGGCCCGCTCAACAAGACCACAATATATAGGGCAGGCAGCTGACATCATAATATGCCCAGCTGGTCTACCCTTGAACGCACAGTTGCATCAATGTGGTAACCGCACCTCCGAGAGACATCTTCTGTAGCTCTACACTCTTTCACCCTATGGTCAAAACCCATACACCGGAAGCAGCCAGCGACKGGGCTATCCGGTCGCACCCGGAAGGAGAAAAACTTTATATAGAACCTGCCTACCTCCAGGAGGGTGGACATCAACTTGTCCGTACCCTCAAGGACGACATTGGTGGTACCGTCAGAGGTCACCCTTCAGGGACGACTGGCCATCCTTACGTCCGACCTCTGAACCGCCGGGCTGAAATCCTGGAAGTTCAGCCCAACTTCCGGTTGACAGAGACATCCAACACCACCTCCCCAAATTTGCTGTTATTCGCACCTTTATCGATCTCTAAAACAGAGGGAGTGAAAATAATGCCCCACCGTCCTTGACTGGCCTTAATTCGTTCCTCCTCACACAAAGTGAGTTGACCACTTTTTTAATTACTTTTGCAGCGACCGACCAGGTTTCCATAGGCTTCGGTATCACCGTTGCAATTGCTTCCAGCACAGGCGCTGGAGGCGCAGGTATCGGTGCCGACGGAGCCGCATCGACCTGCTCGGCGAGGAGGAGTGTCTCCCACAACTTCCCCTAAGCGCATCTACCTGACCGCGATGATGGGCATTCGCAGTTATTACCGTCATCAAGAGCGCCTCCTATTTTGAGGCAAGCTCCAACAGCCCCTTCACAGTCCCTACATCAAAATTCTTGGCCTCGAAGACCAGGTTCTCTTGGCAGGCGCAACATGGCTGACTGCCCCACCTCCAACAACAACAGCCCCACGTGAAGCATCGCGCGTTCCCTCTTTTTGGCACTCGAGAGGCGAGTGCCCGCTTTCGTAGCGCCCTCCTTCCAGATCCCTTCGCTTCCACTTCCGCYACCGCTCTCTCCCTCATTACGCGACGATCCTATGTGGCACTACCACAGCAACTGCCGCTCCCGGCGGAATCTCCGCTTCCAGCGCGGGTCTTCGTCCTCCTCTTCCGTTCAGGAGGCATCTCACTTCCCGACTCACCCTTCGGTCGAACTGATACGTTGGCGTACCACTAGCGCAGAAAGCTCAGAAATATTCTGGAGCAGCTGCTCTCCAGATGCGTGTGTCTGAACGCGCTGAAAAGTGCGACCCACGCGAAGGCCCGCTCAATAAAAGTGACCACCCAAACGGTCGATTATAGCGCGCTCGCAGTGGCACAGCCCAACAGCCCAGTGGTCATATTGAAGCCATTCAATTGGAAAAAATTGTACAAAATTGTGTACCTGCACAAAATTACTCGCGGTCACTAACCCACGAACGCACAAACAAATTCAACAGACCGTTACGCACACCCGCCAGGCAGTAACGGTGCCAGCTAAATCGCGTAAACAAATTACCGCACAAAAGGAAATCGAAACAAGATTCGCCGAAAAAGAAACACTGAAAATATGCCAACGATGCGCACGCTGGTCTACAGTCAACTAACGAATCAAGGCTAATAGAACAACGTCCGGTGTAATTAACGTGGATACCTGCTGACGACAGCCTTACTCCACGGCTCTCAAAAGTACAGCGGATCAAATCAATGCGTTGATCAGCGCCCTGAGAATGCGAAGCATTTTCAGTACCAATTGGCAGTGTGGAATGGACACACTAACCACCTTGGCCGGGTTCGAGGCCCATCTGAAACCTCTGCCGTGCTTTGGGTCCGGCACACGGTTGCAATGCAACTCCACATTCAATTGACAAAGTCAATTCTTCCCGCATTTTGGTTTTAACCACAACCACCACGATACTCTCCGAGGGGCCAGTCCGCATGAGCAGGTTGGAGTTACCTCMAAGGGCTCCTGCTCCCCGTGGTACCAGAATTAAGTCTCCGGTCAGACTTCGTAGCCGAAACTACTACCAGTTGAGCTTCCATACTGCTCTGGACTGGTGGCCAGGGGTTGGACCCCATGCATACATCACATACACACACCAACCATACAAATCTAACCCTAATTTCCAACTAACCGCCTTCGCCGCTTAAATAATTCATTCAACATCGGTCAAACAACCCCAACTGTTCGGTATTCCGACTAGTGGAGATCACACCACTAACATCTAATCGTCCATCAGTCCAGCTAATCCCCATACCACCCAGATCCCTAATGTCCGAGTACATCGGGCACTCCGCAACTAAATGCGACCAATGCGAATGCAAAAATGCATTCAGAGGCCCATGCCCCGTAAGGAGGAAACCCAGACTCAAGACAAAATCTGAAGTTAGGGTTATCCGCAACGAACCCAACGTCCCGAATATACTCGTACGTCACTTGGCCGTTAGGACTATTGTCCCGACGTTCTTGCCACCTACGCCTAACYTTATCATCTAGGAGCCTCTTGCTCCCTAGATATCCCTCCTTCTCCACATCATCGTCGGAAATCCAATCGTTCCGCAGCATTGACACACTCAAACCCCTTCTTAACCTGAATTCTGTATGACAATCAGGTCAAGAGGGGTGCACCTAGTAAAACCTGCATCGCATCTGTGCGACATACAGGCAGGGGCTCCATATGTGGCACAGGCCACAAACAAGCCGCGATATATGGTGCGGGCAGCACGACGTCCGAGGCCCCAATCGCTCCTCAAAATGCGGCGTATTTTGCCTACGATTGCCTGTAGTCGCTCCTTCACATACGCCAAGTGTTTAGTAAAACACATCCTTTCACTAATGGTCAACCCCAGATATTTGGCTTGCTTCACATATCTGATGCTGGCCCCATTCACACGRACAATCGGTGGACGAACCGGCGACAATCTACCTTTCAATAGCATTGTCACCGTTTTATCCATCGATATGTCAACCTCCACACCTAAACCCCAAGAATTTAAAATTTCTAGAAATTGTCCTCTTGCCCGTTCTAACTCAGACCGCGAGCGACCTTCGACTATAAGAAGAAGGTCGTCCGCATACGCATAACCCTTACAGAGTGGCTCGAGCTGCCCAAGTACAGTGTCCATCATAAGGTTCCAAATATATGGACCGCAGATGGAACCCTGCGGGCAGCCACGAACCACTTCAATCTCCGCACTTCCATTCATGCCGACAAGAGAGGCCTTTCTGTCCGAAAAATAACACCGCCAAAGAGTAACTTCCGGACAGCCAAGCTCCTCCAGCCGTTGTACCACTCGATCCCAGCTTAGGTAGTCAAACGCCCCTTTGAAGTCAACAAATATGCCAAGGACATATTTGTTGACATTCTCCCTAACGACATCCTGAACATAAAACCAAGCATCCTCTATACTGCATCCTTTCCGGAACCCAAACTGCCTATTCGACCACATACCCCGCGTTAGCTCCTGAAGYCGTTCCACCATGACTCTTTCCAGCACTTTTCCAAGTACTGGAAGGAGACTGATGCCYCGATAAGATCGAGGATCGCTCCTGATCTTATCGGGGGACTTCAGGAGAGGAACAACCCTAGCACTTTTCCACTCACGTGGAAAGTATCCCTCCTAAACGCACTTATTATAAATGGCCTCCAGGTATTCCGGAATGAACTTCCACAAGCTTTTACACATCTTTCCGTTCAAACCATCAACACCCGGGGACCGTTTAGACCTAAAAAGGCCAAAGGCGTACAGGCTAATAGGATAGTCAGTTTACTCTGACCATCAGTCACAAGATTACCACTTTGTGACCTACAAAAGTATGCTCCAGTTGTGGAAGATTGCGTTAGTCGCCCCTTCTTTTAGTAGAATTTTCGCGCATTATACCTGTCGACCAACTTTTCAAGCTATTCATACTTAGGTATTTGGACCTCCTTTTTTTTTTTTGTTGTCTGCTTATGTGTATCGTTTCCCTCGTCAACTCTCGATATCTATCCCATCCCCTCGTGTTGTGGTCGATCGCAACTTTGCGAAATAGGCTGTTTGCTTTCTCTCTACTGCGACAAGAAAGTCTTCATCATACTAGCAGCTCTTTCGATACATGTTTCGCTTGATGAAGTTAGTAAGGAGGTTACCGTACCACAGTCCTCTTATACCTAGTTGCTGATGAGTATTCTGCGAGAGAAGGAGTGCAGATTGAGTACGAAACCATGTTTCTGTCGGTTGTGATATTAGCTGCTCGATGGCGTACCTTCCCTGTGTTTTTGGACAGCCGTGCTTTGCTGTACAGAGGCGGGTGCGTACTTGCGCTACAAGATAGTAGTCAATTTAGGTCCTCGAAGCGTTCGCACGTCAAGGACACTGGCGGCATATCGTCCATATATCACAACATGATTGCTTTGATTTCTACCTTTTCGATCCGCATAAAATCAGGTAGCTTGTTAAATTCTCTTTTTCTGAAGTCTAGTACTATAGCGCGAATACCGGAACGACTTGTAGTAGCAGAACAGTATCGAAATAAGTTAAAACTAATAAGCATTTTTCTACCATGAGCATGACCGTGAGCTAGCAGATGCGCTAAAACTCCTGTGACTGTGGCGAACCGACACCGCCTCTTAGAAATCCGTGAACCCTCATAATCATCCTTAGACATGTTAGGTGCGGCTGTGATCAAGAACTGACGAAGCCCAACGCGGCACACTGGGAGCATGCATTCCTATGCAGGCCCTAGTCAAGTAGTGCGCATTGGACGGAGGATTATTAGCCTACGTTGCCCGAACGAGCGCTGGTCCGTTCGGGGACAGACCTTATAGAACTTGGGTAGAAGCTCTCTTACGCCGACAACATTGGCAGGTGCGCGACCTATATATACACACTGACCATCGGGTCATTAGGTTTAACATCGGACCCTTAATACGCAATCGAAGGAGTATAGCCACTAAAATGGAACACAAAAGAACCAAAAAATTTTAATCCTGGATACTGGTTCAAAGAGGGGATAGAAATATTAAGGAGGAAATGCCTCAAAGCAAGGAGAGGGTATAAAACGTGTTAGGGACTCAGAATGGCTTTCGGCAACAAAACATCAAGTCGCTGGGGAAAAACAGAAGATGTGCTGATCACGAGCAGCAAGTAGTTTGAAGACATCAAAGTAAATATCCACGGCCATAGGAGAAGAGTACTGATAGACTATCGACTTAACCACAAGGAACACATCGAAAAGGTATGTGAGAAAGCAGCACGTGTAACGGCCGCTATAGCGAGAATGATTGCCATCAATGTTGGATCATGCCAAAAAAGGCGGAAGGGAATTATAGCGGGCATTATTCCATCAGAGAAAATGATCGTGAAACTCAAAATATTATACGACAGATCCACTAGACTGGGTAAGCGATTAACAGTGGAGGAGTCCTGATGAGAGATAAACAAACCTCAATGAATGGCAAAAACTATGGTATGCAGCAATTATTAGAAGTGCTATGGTTAGATAGAACATATCGGAAAACAAATTTCTGCATGCCGCAGTTTTTAATGGGGCAAGAGTGTTTTCGAGAGTATCTCTTCAACTACAGGTGTGAAAATGCGCTTAAGGTCGTGGTGTGCTATAATTCTGAAAGAACTGAGAAGGAAAAATTGGCTACTCATCGAAAACAGAAGAATAAATGAGGAGTAGGCCATAATGGCGTGACTGACGAGCCGAATGGCTAAGCTTAGCCTCACGATGTAATACTCGTATGTGTGGCAACTAACAAGCAATAACGATGGAGTTAAGGGTACTGTACAATGGCGTATTGGTCTTCGCAAGTCTTCGCACTGCATATTTAGTGGCCGACTTACTAACAACTAACTAAATGTGTCAGAGTGTAAATTTTACATCAAATTGCGTTGTGAAAATAGCAAAACCGAATAACCATGACCACGTCCCACTCAAATTTAAACTAGAACTGATTCTTCTGACATCAGGGCCCGAATCGCAGTACTCGTTAACGAGCGAAATTCATGTAATTTTTTTGTTTTCGGATCGTTGTACTCGCTTTCGAATACGCACTTTCGAATTTGAAATTTTTTCATTCGGTAATGTGTTCTCGTTTTTACGAAAGAATCGATATTTCACTCGTTAGCTATTTGAGAAACGTTATAGTACAAATTAAAAAAAAATTAATATATCAGTTAAAAATAATCGGAGGCAATATGTGAGTTATTTTTCTTGCTTAAAAAATTTGATGAGTGATTTTATGCCACAGTATCAAAACTTGGCAAAAAATATTTTATAATTTTATAATTAAAATAATTAATTAAAACATAACTAATCAACAAAATACGAAACTTTAAAAAACGGAAAGAGCGACTTAAATTGCAAAAATAATCATCAGTGGAAGTGTCAACAGCGGCAGCAGCAATCAAAAAGGAAACAGCGATAACAACAGCAGTGGCAACAACAGCATCATTAGCAGGAATTAATACCAAGACAGCGAGAGAATACATTCGTAAGTTTAAATTAAAAGCAACTATATTTAGAATATATATGTATTAGAAATGGGAAGTAGCCCAAATATTAAATATAAAAAACTGTCATATTGCGACGTTTGTAAGGGCGATTACGATACTAAGATATGTCCTAAACTCAAAAAACAAAAAGCTAATGGTTTGGACAACCAATAAATTACATAACTAAAAGCTGTGATTCACCACCCATGGGACCCCCCAGAGATTTATAAAAAAATAAATWAAAAAATTTTAACAATAATTAAAGGCTCGACCAGCCATATAACAAAAATATATTGAAACCGCGATTCACCACCGCCAGGGGGACCCTCCGGTTTATAATAAAGCTTAATTCTGGGATTCTGAACACCAGACGCTCCAATAATAAGAAAGCACCTCTTCCTAGAAGGGATCACAAAAAAAACTAATAAATATAAATAATAATCTCAAATTGTTACGGTTGTGGTGAAAATAACCACAATATAAATATAATTAACAAAAAGGCCCGGACCTGAATATTGGACAAACTGGCTAACGGTGACGCTTTGACCATAGATCTAATAGCTCGCCTTATTGCTGACAGCAATATAGCATTACGTGAGGAAGTAGAGCAATTACGCTCACAAATAGTGATCAATGCCAATAGTGCAACCGATTTTCTAACACAGACGATAGACGACAATACAGCCTGTCAAGAATCATTAAACGTAGTTAAATCCGTACCTGAATTTACTGGTAGGATGAATTTATATGTTAGTTGGAGAGAGGCGGCATTTAACGCTATGAGCCTATACGTGAGGGAAAATACTTTGCTGCACTCACAATACTTAGAAATAAAATAACTCATGATGCAAATGATGCACTAACAAACCATGGAACAGTCTTCAATTTCGATGCAATTCTATCTCGTTTAGACTTTGCATAAGCGGACAAACGTCCAATACACATAATCGAACAAGAACTAARCATCTTAAGGCAGGGAGCAATGTCGGTTGCAGAATATTACAACCTCGTCAACAAAAAGTTGACACTATTAATAAACAAAACAATCATGACGCATGGAAATAACGCAGACTCGACAAAAGAATTAAATAAAAAGAATAGAGAACATACCTTAGGAATTTTTATAACAGGATTGAACACCCCTTTACGAGACGTAATATTCTCTCTAAGCCCACAAGATTTACCTGACGTTTTGGCAAATGCTCAGGAACTCGAATCAAACAATCAAAGAGCCCGGTTTGCATAGATCCATCTGCATCCAGAACCCATAATAGAGACTTTAATGTGAGGGCACAACCAGGCAATATCAATTTTTATCAACAACAAAGAAATATCAATTTTAATCAACATATAAAACCTATACAGCCAAATACAAATATTCATTCCCATAGCGGACAAAATCAGGAGGCACATGGGGTAAAACGGCCAAGGGAAAGTAATCATAGCTTTCGCTCGAGTTATATCGTCACATCAACCCCAACAAAACCCGGAAGACACCAATAAAAGAACAGCAATATGTATATTAAACTTATTTTCTCATTGATAAGTGAAAATACTCGAGAACCGTTGGAAAAAGGACCTAAATCCCTCATTCGTACAATTCTCATAGGGTCTCTGTAAGTAAATGAACGGTTATAGAAAAAATATTTTCTTTTTTGAAGAAAAGTTACATACATATATTGCGAAAATAGATGAAATTAAAAAATTTTAAATAAAGAGATATTAATTCAAAAGAAAAAATTTTCAACCGTTTATAAGCACTTGGAGAGATCATTGAAAAAATAATCTTTACAACTTAAAAGAAAATATAACATACATTGTCAAAATAAATAAAAATTAAAAAGGAAGAAGTGGAAAAGTGGAAAAGTTAAATAAAAAATAAATTACATATATGTACCTGTCTCTTATACACATCTAGATGTGTATAAGAGACAGATTTAAGATTATTTTTAATTACAATAGTTATGGTTGTTTGTGAAAGAAATTTATTCTAGTTCTTTTATATTGAAGAAAATATAAATATAGACTTTCCTAAACATATTTCTTTTACTTTTAATTCAAATTTTTTTTGTATTCCATCTGATTTGGAATCTTTCATTGAATTGTTTTTATTATTTTACATACTATATTTGGTATCTAACATTTTTTATTTTACAAAGTGTATAAAGTTATTACTATAAATGGTAATGTTCATTTATAACTACTTTAATCAATAGAGAGTTAGCTTCTATTGCTACTATTTTAGTTTTTTCGTTTGTTCTATATAGATATAAGTTAGAATAAACCAAAKTATTACTTAATTTTAATTACTTAAGTTAAAAGTTGCATTTGGTGTTGCAACTGTACCTGTTGCTGCTGCATGTTATTAATTACCTCCTCTTGTCTTTTTATTATTTGGGCAAGTTCCTCCCGGTTTTTGTCGAATTGCTTTTGTCGACTATTCATAAGTTATTTTTCCGATTATTTAATTAATTTAATTTTTCTTTTCAATTTTGAATGTTATTTTCTTAGACGCACTAAGTATACGCAAATAGTTTAGCCAAATTTTTATATACCACAATTTGGTTTAACCAAATTTATGTTTTTATACACCACAATAATAGAAATTTTGTTACAGTTTATAAAATTTTCACTATTTTTATACTCTATAATTCGAGTATATAATCTGGTTTGTAAGTCGCCACGAGGTTCGAAACATTTCGAAACTTCGAATTGCAGAAAAAATATATATGTCTTTTATAAAAATTCTTTTATTTATGAAAGGTATTCCAACTTCCGTATGGAAAATACACTAAATAACATTTAAATTAAGCTTAGGTTCGCTTTGTCTTAAGACAAAGTTCCATCGACTGCGTCAGAAATGTATTATACTTAATTGAAGAGCTTAAGCTGTTCGTTCGTGCTTTATTCAGGTGAATCTTAAGACTAACTAACTTTACATTTCTTATTAGTTTACTTACTACTTATCCTAATTCTAACTGTACTAACATTCTTTGTTAGTTCGCCTCTAATATTAGGATAATTGTTGTATCGTTCCAAATTAGCTTGTTTACTTATATATATTTATTTGAGTTGGCGTTAGCATACCCGAAATACGTTCACTCTTATTCCACAGCTAAGCCTAATGTGGAACCCAATTATGTGTTAGTACGATATTAAGCATTTACCATACATACATATATATATTATTACTAGATGTTTAGAGTATAGGAATGTAACTCGCGCGAATTAAAGCTTCGAAAAATAGGAAAATATTGTTCTGCCGATACAGACGTGGCAAAAGAAATTGAGCGGGGGCGGCGTCATCATTCTCCCCGCCTTGCAGTATTACTGCAAATGCAGTTTACAATAGATTACTTAAAACTAACTTAACTAACTGGCTCCTGCATTTCCTCTTCCACGTCTTCTTTGCAAATRAGGTGGCCGACGAGACGAATCGAGTCCAGTTCGGTCCGGGAAATGCCGCTGAGGTGAATCGAGTCTTAGTCGGTCAT
Organism: Bactrocera latifrons; assembly: GCF_001853355.1. Taxonomy (NCBI): domain Eukaryota; kingdom Metazoa; phylum Arthropoda; class Insecta; order Diptera; family Tephritidae; genus Bactrocera; species Bactrocera latifrons. The sequence continues at coordinate 90,792 of NW_017537185.1, read as the reverse complement.
TGCCATGCCGCCAATTTGCATAGAAGTCACCACCTTCCGAGGTCGGCGAGACGACTCGAGTCTAACCCGATCCTGGGTAGGTGGTGAATGTGAGATGCGTTTGCAGCCAGTGCACTTTATTGTGCCGATGTTATACGACGCCGGATATTATATATCCCATCGACGTATTTTGGGTGATGAGTTGACCCCCTCTCTTTGTTAATACGGCGTGCACCTGCTTGAAGACGAACGTCTCGTTCATGCCTTCGCTTCGGTCGCTGAGACGAATCGAGTCTCAGTCGATCGTTGTCATGCCGCCAATCCGAAAGGAAGTTACCATCACGCCGAAGTCAGCGAGATGACTCGAGTCTGGCTCGATCTTGGGCGTGTGGTATGCGAGAGAGGCATCGTTGGTCAGAGCTTTGCGTGTTACTGTCATGCACTGAGGTGGGCTGATTGTAGATAATTCTGTTGGTCGAACTGTTGCTGCTGCTGTTGTTGCTGTCGTTAGCCACCACGGCTAACTGTTGTTGTGATAATGGCTGTTACTGCAGTTGTGTCTACGACTGAGATTGCGAATGTGACTGCATCGCTGTTTGTGTCTGTGTTAGGATCTGGGTAGGCGTTGATGTCGGCGGTGGCTGTGACTCCAATTGTAAAATCTGTTGTTGTTGTAGTGTTGATTGGAGACTAGCTGGTGCATCTCATATCGCCGTTAACATTGCAGCAAGCGGATTGTCTAGCAACTGGTGGTTGTGCTGCTGCTGATATGGTTGATGTATTTGTTGTTGAGGCGTTCTTAGATGATGTGGTGATAATTGTGGGTGATGTCTTTTTAACTGCTGTTGCTGCATAGTCTGTTGATGGGGCGATTATTGTTTCTGTTGTGTAAAGTATTAGTATTAATTTTACTACAAAAATGGTTTTGTGTTTGTTGTTTAGCTATTGCTGAATTTTGCCCGTTGACATTACCATTTATCTTCGCTTCTTCGGAGGGAACGGAACCTGTTAAAATCCAACCGAACACTTTACGTTGTGCAACGAGGGATCCGAAGATTTCCGATTTTACCCCATTTAGAATGATTTTCGTTTAAAGATTCGCTACAATCAACAAGTCACCCTTTTGACTCGCATAGAAATTATTGATAAGATATTGAGTAACCTTTTTACCATTGAAGAGTTAATTGATCTGGATGGAAGCAGTCCAGTCAACTTTGGCAGTACCGACGCTTCCGCTTCTAGTCTTAAACTTTTGATACGGGGCGAACCAATTGTAATC
>NW_017537185.1:82215-89119 GCF_001853355.1 Bactrocera latifrons | reverse complement strand
CTGACAGCATTTAACCGTGCGTTAGGCTGCATCTCAATGAATCTCTGACAAGTTTTCAAAATGTGTGATTGAGATGAGCACAGTTTACATTTAATATTGATTTTCTTAGCGTGATGGGAATTGATGTGATTGGATTCAATCCTTGACTGCAAGCTTGGTATCCGATCTTCACCATCAGCCGACTTAATATTGGGTTGACTACTCAACTCGCCTTTGAGGTTTGATACTCTCTCAAGCGTTTTAACCCGTTTGGTTAGAAACTTGTCTAACTCAATCCATTTTGGCATCTCTGAATCCGAATTTAGAGATTGTTCCCAAAGCGACAGTGTATAGTCCGGTAGTCGGATAGAACACAAATAAGTGAATATGGCATCCCAGCTATCTACATTGGTGCCATGTATTTGTAAATCTGAAATACAGCTATTAATCTCCCGCTGTAAATTTCTGACTTCGATCTCAGATTCTGTTGAGATATGCTGAAGCTGGAACAATAAATTTAGTTATGAGTTGACAAGCATTCGCTTGTTTTCATACCTACACAACAAGTTATTCCAAGCCAATGCGAATCCGTCATTCGTCAGTGGCGCTTTCGAAACAATAGCTTTTGCTACACCTCGCGTTTTTTGATTCAAATGGAATAACTTTTCTACCAGAGATAGCTTTGGGTTATTCCCATATATTGCGGCAAATAAATCTTTGAAATTAAAATTTAAAAATATTTGCAAATATGTTGCAAGAAAGTTCAAAAGTTACAGAAGCACTCACGTACAAACTAAAAATTAGTAGCGCGTTGTTTCTTAGTGAAGCGTGAATTTTCGAAAGAACAAAAAAATTAATAAATTGAGTAAAGTATTTTCTCAAAGTATATATATATATTTTTTTTTATTTGTATGTGCTTGCTGGGTAATCGTCCCAATGCACTTGCACGCCTAGTCTTCGGATGTGTACACAAACAAAATTGATTTGTGCTTCATTGCTTTATTTAAATGCTAATACAAATACAAATAAAATTCGCAAGCACTTATTTGATTTATCAACTAATCACTTTCACTTTGTTCACGGGGAAATTTTCGAATTTAACATTACACTATTCTGTTTGTTGCGGTCCTTCTGGGATGGCTGCTGCGCTGCTTGCCTTTGCTGCTCTTCCTTTGTTGCTTTGCTTTTGCTGCTCTCCCTTTGCTGCTTGGCCTGTGCTGCTTTGCCTGTGCTTCTGTCAATTTGTTGCTATGCCCGTGTTGCTTGGCTTTCTTGCCGTCGCTCACTTCATTTTTCTTTGTAATTTTTGTTTTGCTTGCACTCGCGAAACTGCAGCTGCGTTATTGCTGCTTGCCTTTCTTACTATTCCAGCAATATATGGAAGGGCAGAGTTGAGCGACTAGACTCAAATTAACCACAAGAAAACACAAAAATCGAGAGAGATTATTGACGCTCCAGACGATTTTGTGCGTCCAAGAAATTTATAATGCTATTCGAATAACAGTGTGTTTTTTGTTTTTTTCTTTTTATATGCAAAGTGAAAATTCAGTGCATTTGCCAGGTGTACTTATTGTTGTACTTAAATGAAGTACAATACTACCTGCAGACTTGTGCGTTGATTTTGTGGGTAGACTGCCAAAAATAAGTTTTGGTCTCCACTTCACACAGCACAATGGGTTTTGTACAGAACTTATGCACAAATTACCCAATCTATTGCCTTAAAGCTTGTAGAGCACAAATCCAAAATATGTTTGGATGTAACTTGGGAGTTGCTAAATCGGGCAAATTAAATTTTATATTAAATAAAAATCAAGCTTTTACCTGTTATCCGGCTCGAAGGACCAATGATAATTCGGGTGGTGGAGCACGRTGCTCGCTCGTTCCGTAGTTGTGGTTGGTCGTGGGGAAACGATCGGCGCAAATGATTCCACAAATGTTAAAATAAAAAAACCAAAAAGTTTCATATAATAAATGTATTTTAAAAGTAATAAATTGGACAAACACTTACCACGTCTGTATCGCTAAGCGGTGTTTAGTTGCGCGCGAATTAAAACTTCGAGAAAAGTTTGAAAAATAGGAAAGGAAAATATTGTTCTGCCGATACAGATTGGACGGGGGCGGCGTCAACAATATGAATATTATCGACATTTTCAACTCACTTAGAATTCCAGATGCAATCAAGGACCTACCCAAATTTGATGGTAGTCCAAGATTGCAAATTCATTAGTAATGTGGACGAAATACTTCTTCACATTAGGGGAGCAGATAACACTCCTCATGGACTAATCCTCTTTAGAGCCATAAGAAATAAAATAGATTGTCAAGCCAACGAAGTCTTAAACATGTATGGCACATCCTTCGATTGGGATGAAATCAAAAGAAACTTGATATCGCATTATTCAGATAAAAGGACAGAAACATCCCTAATTAGAGGTCTTCATTGTTTAAAACAATACAGCAAATCGATTGAACAATATTACAGCGAAATATTGGAAATCCAATCAGCCTTGTCTAATAATTTATCTATCCATGAGTCCGACACTAATGTAATTAATGCAAAGAGAAATCTATTTTCTAAAATGTGCCTAAACTCACTTTTATCGGGTTTTCGGGAACCTATGGGATCTACTATTAGAGCAATGAGACCAGAATCATTGCCGATAGCYCTTGACTACTGCATCAGAGAACAGAATATTCATTATATTAGGTCCGATTTGAATAAACCCAAATATCCTCAATGGAGACCAAATTACCAATATAATCCATATCCTAAATATCCAAAAAATTTTGTAAATACTGCACCAAGACAAGACAATTATTACCAACCTAAAAGATATTCTAATTTTTCAACCAGACCTTACTATCTTAATAACAATAATTTTGAGCCAAATTCAACAATCAGAATCGTAATTGGTTACCCCAAAATTCCCAAGAACACCGCGAAAATTTTTAAAATTTTAAACCCAGCCAACGCTTCGATAATTTTTCGCGACAAACAAATTGGAGGCAATCACAGTCTACACCAGAGCCTATGGATACCGGTAGTGGATTTTCAAAATTTGAAAAGGGTACAAAAAAATGTAAAACTAGCCCAAGCACTCAATTAGTAGGATAATAAATAGGAATGAAATGAATAATATTAACGAATTTAGAAGTCTTCGAAATGAAAGCTCTACCCCTTGTATTGACCACGCTAACAAGATAAACCTGCACCAATATGAAAATTACAATATCGACGATGATCACGATTCTTTACAGTTAGCCTCAAGAAACAAACACGATACATAGACTGCAATAAACATGGTAGTATTTTACCCTATATCAGTATAAGCTCTCCATTTGGCAGACAATTAAGATTACTAGTACATACCGGATCTTCTTCTTCATTTATAAACCCGGAATTTATAAATCCCTTAGATATAAAGAAATGTATTCCAATAACTATACCTACTCTCATAAATATATAATTGGCATGCAGGTGACATTACTTATTTTCAAAGACATTAGGAAAACGGGAACTCTTACATTCTTAGTTTTTAAATTCCATGATTATTTTGACAAATTGTTAGGCTTAGATTTTCTGACAAAAATTAAAGCTAAAATTGATCTTGAAAATGTAATATTAATTACAAATAATATTACAATACCTCTTAAAATGAAACCAAATTTTTCCTCTGATAAATTCACAATAGAGGCAAATTCGAAACAAATCGTAAAACTGCCAGTTGATTCTAAGGAAGGAGATATTAAGATAAATACAATAACTTTGGACAACGGCTTATTTATTGCTCCAGGCATATACTTTGCGAAAGACTGGTTTAGTACAATAGAAGTAGTTACTCCCACGGGGAATGATCAAACAATTTTCCTGCAGCAACCCCTGAAAACAAGTCCGTATGATTCAGAAAACTTCGTCGAACTTAATAACTTTAATATGCATTGCAAATCAAACAGTGAAAKAATTGCAAATTTATCTGACTTACTCCGAATGGAACATCTGAATGGCGAAGAAAAGCATAAACTTTTGAAACTATGTACTAAATATAGTGATATCTTTTATAGAGAGGATGAAAAGTTGACGTTTGCAAATGAAATAAAACACAGAATTAGGACAACGGACGATATTCCTATTCATACTAGATCTTACAGGAATCCTTTCGTTCACAAAGGAGAAGTTCGGAGACAGATATCATAGATGTTGGAGCAAGGGATTATTAGGCCGCGCTTTTCCCCATGGAGTTCTCCAGTATGGATTGTTTAAAAAAAGAAGGACGCATCGGGGAAGTTGAAATGGAGACTGGTCATTAACTACAGGAAGTTGAACGAGAAAACCGTCTCGGACAGTTACCCACTCCCGAACATATCTGAGATCTTGGATAAACTGGGCAAATGCCTTTACTTTTCGACTTTGGACTTAGCAAGTGGCTTCCGTCAAATTGAAATGGATCCACGGGACATATCAAAAACAGCCTTTACTGTGGAGGGGGGTCACTACGAATACGTAAGAATGCTTTTTAGCTTCCAAAACGCACCCTCAACTTTCTAGAGGATTATGGATAATGTCCCAAATTATTTGGTTGGAAAAATCTTCCTAGTGTATTTAGAAGACATTATTATATTTTCGACGTCCCTCCAGGAGCATATTGAGAATCTAGAACAAGTCTTTCTAAAGTTAAGATGTTCAAATTTTAAGGTCCAAATGGACAAATCAGAGTTTATGCGAAAAGAAATTGCTTTTTTAGGACACGTAGCTATGACGGAAGGCATAAAACCGGATCCGACAAAAATAGAAGCTATCCAGAAATTTCCAATACCACGCACTAATCGTGAAATAAAATCGTTTATATACCTACTTAGTTATTATAGTAAGTTTATGCCGAACCTGGCCAGACTTGCAAAACCAATGACAGAATGCTTAAAAAAGGGCAAGAGCATAACATTAAACGCCAGATATCTAGAAGCTTTCGAAACATGCAAGAACATTTTAATAAGCGATCCAGTACTGCAATACCCTGGTTTCACAAAGCCATTTTTATTCAAAACAGTCGCAAGTAACATTGCGCTTGGAGCAGTCCTTTCTCAAGGTCACATAGGTAGTGACCAACTTATTTGCTACGCAAGTAGGACTCCCTATGAGAGTGAGATTAACTATTCCAGTATCGAGAAAGAGCTTTTAGCTATAGTGTGTTCAACTAAATATTTCCACCTGAAGTTGGAAGAGTATGACTACGAGATCGTATAAAAAAGGAAAATTTAACAGGAACACAGATGCATTGAGCAGGATAAAATTAGACCATATTTGTGTGATTCGGACGAACTGTCTACAATACATTCATGTAAGGAAAATGTCAATGGTGGCATACCAATTTCAGAAAAACCTTTAAATGAATTTAACTTGCAAATTTTATTAGAAAGATCTGACAAAAAACCCAGTATGACTGTTGAAACCATCGTTGATACGTTGAAACAAACAACGTAGAACTAAAAGAGAAAAAGAATTTTCTCGAGACACAATACTTCAAAGTTTCAAAAAATTTATACCCTAAGGTAAACTAACTGCCATCTTCTCCGATGAACCAACTTTTAGAACTATTCAACTGATATATTCAAAATACTTTTCAAATGGAAATCAATTTCGTATCGTCCGATGCACTAAAATCCTATCAGATGTAACTGACAATGAAAAACAAGTTGAACTAATTCGTACCTGTCAGGAAAATAGGAACCATAGATGAACTACCGAAATTTATAAATACTTAAAGAGACAATATTATTTTCCCCTTATGCAATCTATAATAAATAAAACTTTAATAATTGTGAAATTTGCCACCAAAATTAGAATTCCAAGTTACAGAAACACCAACCGAACCTCTTCAAATTTTGCACATTGACATATATACTATAAATAGTAAATTTATTTTGACCATTATCGATAAATTTTCTAAATATGCGACAGGCTAAACATTACCCTCAAGAATAAGCGTTTGTGTGCTCAAAGCTTTAAAAACATTTATGAACTTTGTGGGAATACCTAAGAAAATTGTTTGTGATCACGGTAGTGAATTTACATCTAATATTTTTAAAAATTTTTGTAGACAATATGAAATTATACTTCCCTTGAATTTAGTGCTTCCCACTTTAATGAAACTATTTTAAACTTGTTTGAAAAATATGTTCCGAAGTATGTTGTTACTCATAAAATGAGTTCTAATTATGGTTTTCGAAAGAATTATGTAAATTAAAAAATGGAAAATCTCGTGCTTTTAAACTTTTTAACTGGTTTAGTTGCTGACTATTCAAAATATTCTAAATCGCACCGACAATTTGCTGAACTTAACAAAATATGTTATAATAGTTATATAAATTAAGTAAAAAATAATATTATACGTAATCCAAAATTGTTCTATGGTTTCGTCAACTCCAAACGTAGGATTTCTAATTTTCCGTCCGCTATGAAATATAAGTCTGGTATGTCCCATGACAATCAAACCATTTCTAATATGTTCGCTGAATTCTTTAGGTTCAACTACTCTCCAAAATCTCCAAAAAAAAGTTCCGCATCAGCACAAGTTATGTCCGATTTCTGTCATTAATGTACCTACCATTTCCGAAGCAGACGTCTTATATCAGTTAAATATATTAGAACAATCATACAATTATGGCCCAGATATGATTCCCTCGTGCTTTCTTAAGAAATGTGCCAAATATATATACCAACCCTTAACAAAACTTTTTAATTCATCTCTTATGCCAGGCTTATTTCCATCCATATGGAAAAGGTCATTTATAATTCCTTTGCATAAGAGTGGATTTAGGTCATCTATTGAAAACTATAGGGRAATRDYAWAGTTGTCTGCAATACCTAAACTTTTTGAAGCAATTATAACAGACGACATAACCTTCCGGATCTCTCCACTAATTTCTT
>NW_017537185.1:78556-80912 GCF_001853355.1 Bactrocera latifrons | reverse complement strand
TGCGCCCCTCGCGTCGGTTGGGCGGGAGGAGGGTAATCGTTGGGTATTATTATTATTGTTAAAGAAAAAGTTATGAAAGCTAAATTAAAAAATATTAGTCGTCTTAATAAATCTAGGAAACCTCCAGAGTGTAGGAACAAATTATATTGAGACCACGAAAATAATAAACAATTATTTACTTTTATAATAGCCTTTGCTTATAGACAAGTCTTAGAAATACAAAAGTTCGACAAAGACCAGATTATCATAGCCCTGAAGATTGGACACGCGAGAACGATTGAAAGTTATTTCAATTTCATTCATATAATAGACTTGGACAATTATAATTTGCAAACTTTAAAATTAATTACTATCGTAGACAAATTTGAAAAAATATCTTTCTAAAAGATGCTGCTAAAATTTGTAAGTTGAAACTTAAGGGACTCGAAAATAAACTACAGACATTAAATCCATGTAAACATACAAAACGAGGACTATTCAACGGCTGAGGCTCTGTAATAAAATATGCAACTGGGAACATGGACGCAAATGACGCTATGACTATAAATAAACAAATACAAGAACTCCAAGACACAACATTAAATTCAAAAATAATAGGGGAAAATCAAAAAAAGTTTGAATATACAAATGATAATAGATTTAAAAATTTGACAGATAATATAAATAACAATCAGGAAAGCATTAGAAAATTTTTAGAAAAACCCTCAGCAAAAACAACTAATCATATTCTAAAAGAAGATAATGCGCTATTAGAATTCCAATACATGAATCAGCTTGATTATAACAGAGATTTATTATTGAACATATCTCTGACATAATAGAAGCTGTAATGCTCGCAAAGCTTGGTATAGTATCAAAGCTTATTCTTCATCCAGATGAATTGGATGCAATAAGACACCATTTTACGTCCCAGAATATTGACTTAGTTTCGGACGTACACCTTTACAAATATCTGGAACTCCAAGCATATTATAATAATAGCAATCTAATTTTTAATATAAAACTATCAAATTTGGCTAAAAGTACGAATTCGCTTTTCCATCTCATTCCTCTTCCTATGAATAATACGAAAGTAATTAAAACAAAACCATACGTAAGTTATCATAACCACGAGCTCCAGTACTTAACAGAGTTTTGCCCAAAAATTGAAAACGTGTATTACTGCAAGAGGTCAAATGACTTCGAAAGCACCAATAATTCAACTTGAAATCGGTAGAATATTGAATAATAGAACACCAATATGTGCAATATGTGATGTGAACGATGTGGGGCCCACATCGAATATATAATGGTTATCAACGTAAAGGGACTACCTATAACCTCAACTTGTGGGCAAAAATTCACAATTGAAGGAACCTCTCTTTTCCACTACACGAATTGTTCCGTCACGATAGCGGGAACAACATATAAAGAAAACCCTTCAGCCCATTGGGACACAATCTTCGTACCACCACCAAATCTAGAGAAAGTGCAAATAACAACATTAACAGAGACTTTAAGCCTAGAGAAAATCAAAGATTACAGTTTCATCGACAAAAATGATATTATGAAATTAAGAAAGGATGCAATTCAAAGAAGAAACATAATAACGATAACAACATTGATACGCATCGACTTAACTGTCACTAGTCTAGCTCTGTTATGGAAAATCCCCAGAATTCGGTATTATCCTAAGCCCACTGAAGCCGCTCTGTTCCCACCAACTTCCTTGTGGCCACTCTACTCTAAGGGGGGAGGAGTTATATTGTCACATCTACCCCCACCAAAACCCGGAAGACACCAATAAAACAACAAAAATCAATTAAATTTATTTTCTTATTCTACTTTAAAATTTTCATTTGAATTTTAAATAGTTTAAGTCGGCAATATAAAACATTATTTTCTTACAAGCTGAAATGTGTTCGTATTCATAAATTGCTGATAACAGTTTTTTCCTTTAATTTTTATACTTACTTCCTGTTTACTAGCTTTTATACAATTATTATTGTTTCAAATTTTACTGACTCATCAAATTTCTTTTACCTTCATATTAAATGAATCTAAAAATAAAGTTCATATTTGGTGTAACATTCAAGGATACAGGGTGTTTTACTTGGCGTAAATCAACGTAAAATAATACCCCGCAAGAGAAAAATCAGAGAATTAATAATATGAATGAAAATCATTTTTTAGGCGAAGAGGGGGCGAACTCCCCTATCTCAAATTACAGGACTTAAAATTAAATAAAAACTTAAAAGCTCTAGTCGACACGGGAGCAACGTCATGCTACATTAAGCCTGGGGTTTATAATAATAACAAGTAAGGAAGGGCTAAGTTCGGGTGTCACCGATCATTTTATACTCTCGCATGATAAAGT
>NW_017537185.1:63218-77811 GCF_001853355.1 Bactrocera latifrons | reverse complement strand
ACGGACAGACGGACGGACGGACAGACAGACATCCGGATTTCAACTCTACTCGTCACCCTGATCACTTTGGTATATATAACCCTATATCTGACTTTTTTAGTTTTAGGACTTACAAACAACCGTTATGTGAACAAAACTATAATACTTTCTTTAGCAACTTTGTTGCGAGAGTATAAAAACGAATTAGCCATTTATAAGCGAGTAAAAACCGTGAATACCTATTCTATTATAAATTTTACCACATAATAATCATGCTTGGAGTCGAGGAAATCTTTTATGAAATAGATCATGAAATAGAGGGATTAGAATCGGATCTCCTTTTTGGATACAATTTCCTTAAAAAAATTGAGGCACTTATCGATGTGTCCAATGGGAAAATGAAATAAAATAAAATTAATTATATGGTAAAGAATAACATTAAAAGCGAAAACAAAACTATGAACATATATTTTGAAAACAAAACTAAGGAACAAGAAGCTTCCAAAAAACTAATCGAAAAAAGTATCGGTAATATTGAAAAGGAATGAAATATTAATATTGTGGAACAAAAAAGTTGTACAAAGCCAGCCGAAGATTTTACCGGCAATATTATATTAAAAAAATTTATTTTGGACAAAAAGGTCCTAAAACGCCAGCTGAAGACTTATACCAGCATAACGAAAAAATAATTATAAAGAAAATATTGTGGAACGAAAATGTTCTACAACGCCAGCTGATGAATTTGTCGGCAACATGAATGATAACTATTCGATACCGGATGAAAGAGGTCCAGATATTAATAACGATAATGATTATTATTCGGAAAAAAATTCCGAAAACTTAAATATTGAAAATCGAGATGAAAAATTAACTGAACTTAAAAAACAAATAAAAGAAAAAATTGCTCAAATGCATTCAAGCTTTCCCTTCGTGACAAATGTAAAAGCGGAAATAAGAATGAAAAATGAGGATCCGATATGGAGCAGACAATATCCATATCCCTTATCTGTAAACTCATTTATTAAAGAAGAAATAGATAAAATGATTAACGATAATATAATAAGACCTAGTAAAAGTCCATATAACTCACCAATTTGGGTGGTACCAAAAAAGGGTACAAATGACAATGGAACATCAAAACTTAGAATGGTAATAGACTACAAAAAAATAAATGAACATACAATTTCTGATCGTTATCCGATTCCGAATACAAATGTAATGCTATCTAATCTAGGCAAGGCAAAATATTTTTTAACCATTGATCTTGAATCAGGATTTCATCAAATTTTATTGAAGAAAATGATATTGAGAAAACATTTTTCTCCGTTAACAATGGGAAATATGAATTTTTGAGGATGCCTTTTGGGTTCAAAAATGCACCTAGAATTTTTCAGAGAGCAATGGATGATATATTACTTGAACATATAGGAAAAATCTGCCACGTTTATATGGATGATATAATTATATTTTCGAAAAATATAACTCAACACTTAAAGTATTTGGAAACAATTACAAAAATTGTGAAAAATGCTAATATGAATATTTCACTAGAAAAATAAAAATTTTTTCGCGGAAGAAATAGAGTTTTTGGGTTATATAGTAGCTCAAAATGTCATCAAAACAGACCCAAATAAAATAATCTTAAACTATCCAATACCAAAAAGTTTGCGAGCATTAAGAGGATTCTTGGGACTTGTAGGATATTATCGTAAGTTTGTTAAAGACTATGCTGCGATAGCCAAACCTTTGACAAAATACCTATCAGGAGAAAACGGGATTTCTAAAAATAAGTCAAAAAAATTTGAAATAACTCTAGATTAGGAAGGAATATCKGCATTGAATAAATTAAAAAAACTGTTGGCTTCAGAAATGGCCTGACTACTCAAAAACATTTATATTTCTATTTCTATTAACTACCGTTGCAATGTGTGCTGTACTATCGCAAGGGGGTAAACCAATAACCTTCATTTCAAAAACTCTTAATAAAATAGAAACAAATTATGCAACTAATGAAAAAGAGCTTTATGCCATTGTTTGGKCATTAAAAAATCTACGAAATTACTTCTATGGTGTAACTAATTTGGAAATACATACTGATCACCAACCACTAACATTTGCTTTATCACGCCGCAATCGTAATCCGAAAATGAATAGATGGCACGCAATTATAGAAGAATTTTCTCCACAATTTGTATACCAACCCGGTAAATCCTATATTGTAGCTGACGCATTGTCGCGTCTTGAATTATACAACATRTCTGATGATTCCCAGAGTCAGGAATCCCAACATTCAGCACAGAGTAGTGAAAGCGTTCGAACACAAAAACCCATAAATCAATTTAAACAACAAATAATATTGTGTAAGAACAGATTTACAGTCCATGAGTTGATTGAAACTTTTGGAAATAAAAGGAATTTAATAGAATTTGATACAGTAGAAAATTTATTAACAATTTTGAAAGAATATATTCAGCCAAAGCTAGTGACGGGGATTYACTGTGCTGTTGAAGATTTGCATGAAGTCCAAGAAACTCTCAAACAAACTTTTCAGAACAAATTTGTATTTACAAAACTTTTTCCAATTTATATTATTAACAGAGAAGATCAGTCCAGATTAATCGAAAAAACCCATAATAGAGCTCATAGAAGCTATAATGAAAATATTAAAHAAATAGAAAAATTGTATTACTGGCCAGAAAAGAGGAAAAGAATGAAAGAATACGTTCGAAATTGTATGATATGTAACAAAAATAAATATGATCGCCATCCCAAGAAAATACCAATGCAAAGCCCCAATCCCAGAAAAAGAAGGAGAATAACTTCATTTAGGCACTTTCTACGCACAGAAACTAAAATTTATCACATGTGTATATGTTTATTAAAAATTTTTAATATTAAAACACATGGAAGATAAATCAAATATCGAAGAAAAGGTTTTAGAATTGCTTCAAAGTTTCACAGATGTAAAACGAATTACTTTAGACAATGAACCAAGTTTTACCACACCAACATTTAAGTCTTTAATGCATAGGTTAAATATTGAAATTTATTTTTGTAATCCACGCCAGAGCATAACTAAAGGAAGAATACAATATTGTCAGTAATTTAGAAATAATACTTAGAGCAGCACAAATATTTGTACAATACAACAATACATTTAGTAACGAACTTTAATCCAAACGAAGTACTTTATAATAAAATAAACCATGAAAATTTGCCAACAACTTTAAAGCAAGCACAGGAGAAAATGCTAACATTTCAGAGAAGCAATATCATCCCGAAATAAATTACAACCTAGATATAAAAAACAGCAAGTTAAGGAAAATTTATAGAATAAAATAATAATTAATAATAGAAATAGAATTATTCATAAAGATAATATAAAATCATAATTATTACAGATTTCCAATATGATCATTTTAATTTTGACTGCACTAATCAGCTCAGCAGCCGCTGATGTTATAGACTATAGCCGACAAGACTACGTACTTGTCGAAAATGGAGATGCTTCCATTTATGAGGAATACGGGGACCTGTTTCACGTTACTAATTTATCATATTTTGAAAATATAATAGCAGATGAAAATATGAATTTTTACAGCAATAACGAACAAAACTACGACAGCCTTGGAATTATTACACTGGAAACAGAATCTGAAATTTTGATAATTAAAACTTTATTACAACAATTAAGACAACCCCATTTTAGGCAAAAAAGGGATATAAATGAATTAGGTATACTTTTGAAATGGATAACTGGTACACCAGACCATGACGACATTGTAAAAAGTAATGACAAATTGGACGAACTGGTAATAAATAACAATAAACTATTTACAACAAATTCAGAAATTTTTAAAATAATAACAGAATTAACTAACAGTAAATAATATTAAAGGTGATACCACAAACAGGAAAATAAAAAGAAAACGAAATCAATATGCAAAATTTAATAAATGTAATAACTTTTGGTAAAATTGGAATTTTAAATCAAACAATTTTACACTTTGATGAACTAAAAAACATAACATATTCCCAACACGGTATAATGACCATAACAAATTTAATGGACATTTCTAAGTTTAAAATAGCCAAAGAGGAGACATAATTATAATTTATATAAAATATCCTAAAATAGAACTAACATGTAAGTACTATGATGTAAGAGCCATAGCTCAATGAGATGGTAAACTTATTATTGACCGGAACATAATATACTGTAACAAAATTTTTTTTAATATTCAAAATTGTAAAACAGAAATTTCCAAAACCTATTGTAAACTAAATAAAAAAGCACATGTTTATCAGAAATTTTAAACAAAAAACAAGGAAAATGTAATAAATTAAAAGAAAAAAACTTACAAATTGAAGAAATTAAACCAGGAGCGATATTAGTTTCAGGAAAAAATATTATAGATAATCAAACACTAAATGGAACATATTTAATAACATTTGAAAATTATACTGTCATAAATAATCAAATTTATCAAAAACCATATTAAAAATAACCATATAAATAATTTTTTTGGTACATAATTTTAATCTTGGGAATACTTTAAAATTAAAAAAACCTCGCGAAATTCCCAAACCAATCGAAAATACGCAATTTCAARAAATCACTCATAATGCTCTTTTGGACAAAATATATAAATTAACACAAAATAATAGTGAATCGAGGACGATTCATTTAAGGAAACGACATTAACGATAGCATCCGCATAGAAATCTTACCATAACTGTAAATAAAATTGAATCTTTGCATTTTGCTATTACACTTTAAAATCTTAATTAACATTTTTGATTATTTAAGAATTCAATATGCTTTTTCCGTTCTCAATCCAATAATCCATTATGATCAAAACAATATCGCTCACCCTCACAAGAAGGTATAATAATAACAATCGTAAAGAAAACAGAGCGCTTAACGTTCTGCTGGAATTTGCTATCACAGCTAATATTGTAATTAACTCTTTGTTCTGGATTCAATCAATCTGATGCTTACACTTCAGCTTTAGCTTTAACTTTAAGTAAATAAGTCAAAAATTTATATATATTAGTAATCCAGAAATAAAGATTAGATTTGTATCTGGCAATACACAGGAACTACACGTGTTCTTATTTTATCCGCGCATTCGCGGATGTAAAACATATATTTTTTTAAGAATTCCCTCGTCGCGGGAATTAATTTGTATATACATGGTGTGTCGCAAGGTAAACAGGACTTTAAAGAGATTTATTTATTTTATTCAAAATAGTCTTCTTCTGATTCAATACAGCATTTTGCATGGTCCAAAAGCATTTCGAATGAGTGTTTTAGCTCATTGGCCGGTATGGTCTTCAGCCGGCATCCAAGTCGCACGATGCCTATGAACACGGGATGTGATGTTTGTTGAATTCACGCAGTTTCGATGGAATTTCCGGTGATCACGGATTTTTATTGGCCCACATATTGATCGTCAATTATGTCCTCACGACCACTTTGAAAACATAGAAACCACTCGTGCACTAGTCAATCATCGCCATAAACTTGTTTCATCAATTGAAATATTCCGGTAAAAGCTGTACCAGTTTAAAACAAAATTTAATGTTGGCTCTTTGTTCGAAGCTCATTTTCGATAATGACAATTAAAACGCAATATCTTCACCTCCGATCGATGAAATGTCATGAAATTGTCTCATTGGACAATCGATAAAGATAGGAGAAAGCAGATTTTAACCACCAGTCGACATATAGATGACTTCGGCAGGGGGCGCTAAAGTCAAAAAGTCCTGTTTACTTTGGAACACACCTTGTAAATAATCAGGATGTCTGTGCAAACTTTAACGTGAGTAAAAATTCAGATATATAGACGAAACTTCGAAATCGAACCACTGCCAAGAAAGATAACCCCGCACCTCCCACATAACGGTACTGCTCAAAACAACTAAAAACGCAATAAATCAATAACTAATTACGCAGGAGCAAATAAATTGTGAGAGATGGTAAGAGGAGGCTTCATGGAAGCCGGTGGAAAGATTAGGCAATAGAAGTGTTTACTTTTTGGTGAAATCACATATTTCGCCTCATGATCAAAAATTTTTCAAATCCAACAAAAACTGTTCAAGTCCTTATTCAAGCAGAATCTTTTCCTGACAGTACTAATTCTGTGTTGAATAAAACCAATACTTCCCTAAGAGATTTTCGAAATTACAGGTGGCTTACCCCAGTATTTGAGTAATCTCAATAAAAATGAGAAAGCATGTTATTCTCATAACATTATATCTTTGTGCCTAAAATAGCTACAATTTGGCGAAAACTTGACCTACATTACTAATATTTGGATTTTTGAACATAAAGCTGACTTCATATGATGGGTGATTGTATGTATGTGAGGTGCTTTAATGAAACCCAGAGAATATTGTTTTAGAATTAGCCATAATAATACTTAATAGATAAAATCGGGTTGTTCCTACCATATACTGGGTACAATAATTTTTACTTTTCTAAGAATCTTATGCCGAATTTATCTGTAGGTGTATGAATTATATAGAGTACTAGCAGCCTGATACATGCTTTATGAAGTAAAAAAAATTTTATCATCAAATTAATTTAATCAAATAAAAAACTATTTTATTAATTGCTAGTTATTTTAAAAATTAATTGTAATCGTTTCAATTGAAATAGCATGCCAGTCGTAATCATAGGAACACGGAGATAAAAAACTTCAAGATTCAGTACAGGTACAGGGTCAACTGCGATGCATTAGCTTGTGTGCGTTCATCTGCTGTCTGAGATTGTCTTACATACAGGGAGGCTGATGAAAGCCGCTACCAAAAAATAACTTAAAAACTTTTTTTCTATTTAATGAATCTGGTTAATTTTTTTTTTTTATTTTGCAGATTGACTTTTACATTTAACAAAAATGGATAACTGGGACACTGAAACAAGAATTTGGATTGTCCACCACTGCCACGCACTGGAGTCCGTAGTTTCGGTTCAAAGAGAGTATAGGCGCACGTTTGGCGGCAATCTGCCGAGCAGATGGACCATAATGAGACTTGTAAACAATTTTGCCGAGCATGAGACAGCCAACAGAAGACCTTACCATCGAAACCCTTCAGTTCGAACGGAGGAAACAATCGCTGCTGTAGCTGCTGCCATACAAAACAATCCACGTGTTTCGACAAGAAGCTTATCTGCTCAAATGGGTGTAAGCAGACAGTCATTACAGTCAATTATGCACAAAGATTTGGACTTATTCCCATATAAAATTCAAATGGCCAGCAAACTGAATGCTGCAGACTTGCCGATTCATTTGGAATTCGGCCAGAAGATGCTTCAAACGGTGGGAGAGGATGGAAACATGTTGAACTGTCTTTTCATGTCTGACGAGGCCCATTTCAATTTAAACAGCAACATAAACAAACAAAATTGGCGAATATGGAGTGCTTCCAACCCACAGATACTCCGGAATTGCATCCACTTCGTGTCACAGTGTGGTGTGCAGTTTCATCACGCTGCATTGTCGGGCCCTACTTCTTCGAAGAAAACGGTCACACCGTTACGGTTACTGGAGACCGTTACTTGAGCATGTTGAGAGAGTTTTTCTATCCAAAATTACGCCGAATGAGAATTTCTTTCAACTCTGTGTGGTTTCAGCAAGATGGTGCAGCTCCTCACATAGCCCAACCTGTTATGACAGAATTGCGACGAAAATCTCCCAATAAGCTGGTATCCAGAAACTCCACATTTCGTTGGCCACCCTGGTCGTCTGACCTTACAGCATCTGACTTTTTCTTGTGGGGTTGTTGCAAACAGGAAGTCTACAAAGCAAACCCAACAAATTTGAATGAACTAAGGCAATCCATTCGAGAAACAATTGCGGCTATTCCTGTCTCAACTCTCCAAGCAGTAATGAACAACCGGATGGGGACTCCAAATTTTGACCAGAACTTTATACTATTAAAAATTGGCGAATCGACGGTGAACGAGTGTATTCTCGATACGGGCGTAAAAAGTGAATTGGAGTCATCCCGATCTAACCAATCCTTTTTGATCGGTTGGGTGGTGAAAACGATGATGGTGTGTGTGTGTAGTGTGGTTGGTTTGTTGCGTGGGGTTGCGTGTTATGATGATGTAGCTGTGTGCTGGCTGATGTGTTTGGTGATGAATGTGAGTTGTGTGATGAATGTTGTGAGGAGGAGCGAGATGCTATGGAGTCGCATAAACATACCCCTAGGCGAATTAATCGCCTAGAAGCCGCTGCAGTTTCTGTACGGTGCTCACTACAGCAATGAAACCCGTCGCCTTTCCCTGGTTGCGATGATTATGATGTGGTGGTGTCTGCGAGCGGGCATCTCGGGACGGCTTAGACCGGGTGGCTCTTCGGCATTGAACCTCATTTCCATGCTGATTTTACCGCTGTTGGCTACGTCGGTGACTGGCGTGCGCTGATTGATCAGCACATCTAGGAAAGCGGTGAAATAATGTGTGATGCGGTCGGTGGTGATACGGACACGACCCATTTGACATGCGCTCCAACGTGTCTGCCAAGCATGTCATGCAGTGGCGCGTTCATTCGGTTTTTGGTTTGTACGTACGGATTGTAAAACAGTGTATTATTAATTAACTCTTGCTTGATTTTATGTATGCGTTTGCGTTCGCTTGTTTTCGGTGATCGGTTCTTCGGTATTTGGAAGAAACACAATTTCACTAGTGGTCGAGTTAGTAGTCCAGCTTGTGTTCCTACATCTACTACTCGTATATGACCATTTCGTCCCCGATGTACATTTTCAATGTGACCTAGTCGCCATTCGGCTGCGGGAAGACATTCGTGCTGTATGATGATGAATTCGCCTGTACTGGGTTCCTTCTGCATCGTTTTCCACCGGTATCTGTTATGGAGATCTTTAAGATAGTCCTCCTTCCATCTGTGGCTGAATTCATGATGGAGAATCTTGATTCTTTCCTATCGATTTATTAAAGTGAGTGATTCTCCTTCTGTCTCAGGTATGGCGAGAAGAGGAAGTGTCCAGATGTAAGAGCTGTGAAATCGGAGGGATTTTGCGAAAGTGGTGATATAAGTCTTGAATTTAATCTAGCTTCGATACGAGTGAGTAGTGTACTAAACTCCTCATAATTGAATTTATGATTACCAGCCGTTTTCTTTAAATGGTACTTAAAGCTTTTTACTGCTGATGAGGTATAAACTGCCAATCGATCTATTGGGATGCATATTTTTTAACAACATCAGAGGAGACTTCTTTCATGAAGTTTATAAACTCTTTCTCGATAGCTCTTTGAGCTTCGATAAAGTTTTTCCCCTTGTCGCTTTGAGGGAAATCCGCGTCGTCCAACAAAGCGTGCGAATGCTGCGAGGAAAGCCTCAGTTGTCAGATCTGAATAAAGCTGGAGGTGTACTGCAAAACATACAGAGGCAGCCACATACCTTTTTCTAAATGAAGAGACCTTAGCATCGAGGCCTTTATCAGGAAAGGTCCAGCGAAATCATCCACAGTAATAGTAAAGGGTAGAGCATAATTGCAGTGTTCAGGGGGTAAAGCTGTCATGATCTGCGTACGCATTCTATGTTTGTACAAGGTACATTCTTTACACATAAAAATCGTCTGTTTAAGTTGTGGCTTTAGTCGCGGTATATAAAATTATTGTCGGACCATTTGATGCATCAAGCGATGCTCAGTGGAAGCTAGTGAAGATATATTAAAAATAAATGAGTAAAACGGGATTTTTCAGTTATAATAATAGGATGCCGTTCGTTGTAACTGAGGCTGGAATTTGATAATCTTCCATTTGCCCTTATTAATCCCTTAGTGTCCAAGAACGGCTTTAAGACAAGAAGAGAGCTTCCCTTTTCGAGTGGTCGTCCCTCAAGCAACTTTGTTTTCTCTCGACTGAAATAGCGAGTTTGGGTGTATGTGATGAGACTAACTTTGGCATGTTGCAAGTTGGAACGCGATAATTGTACGCAAGGATTATCCCATTAAGTTTTTGTTTAAGTCATTGGGTGAACTTGTGCATGTAAGGGACTACCCTTAGTGCTGTAGGAAATGATGAAAGTCGTTGGAGAATATCATCCTCTTCTGGAGTGATATGGATATTTTAAATTTTCCGACTTTCCGGTGGTATTATATTCCAAGCGGGAGACTTTTACCAGAATTCTTGTTATTCAGTTAGCCATGTGAGACTGTTCCCCCAGAGTGTAGTGCTGGTAAGGTGCAGTGGTTTGCAACTTCTTGTCCCAAGATCCGCTGGGTTATCTGCACTTGCAACATGTTGCCATTTTACTGGGCCACCTAAGTCCAAGATTTGAGATATGCGGTTAGATACATATGTCTTCCAGCAATAGGGTGGTTTTTCTAACCACGCTAAAACTAATTCTGAGTCTGGCCAAAGATACATGCTAAGATCAGATGGGTTTAAACTATTAAAATTAATTGTGCTAACAGTAGAGCACACCATGCAGTTCAAGCCGTGGCAGACTGAATGTCTTCAAAGGTCCAACTTTGGTTTTGGCTACCAAGAAGTGTGCAGTACGTAAACTGTTGCGCAATAAGCCTTCTCCGAGGCATCACAGAAACCGTGTAGTTCTGTGTTAATGTTAGGGGTGAAATTTACCCATCGAGGGATTCGAATTTCTAATATAGTATGCAAGTTGTTAGCAAGTTGAACCCATTTTGTTAAACGTATAGGTTTTACCTGTTCATCCCATACAGTGCCATCTTGCTACAATTTTTGAATGAGGATTTTTTTATTGGCGAAAGCCCTTCTGCGGGATCGAAAAGTTTTCCCGCCGAGGAAAGCATTTGTCGTTTGGTTATGGCGGACATTGCAGATATTGACTCAATTGAATATGAGAATTGATCTGTTATCGCATTCTATTGAATCCCTAGGGTTTTTGTTGTTTTGCTGTTTCAAATTTAAGTAAATCTGAATCTAATAAGTCTTCCTTTTTTATGATTTTTATTATTTCGAGATGATTTGATGTAATTTTCTTCAAAGGGAATCCCCCTGAATTTAGTGCTTTGATCACTTGAGATAGTGATTCGCACGCTAAGGACAGACTGCGGCTACCTGATAGAATATCATCCACGTATGTTTGTATTTGTAACACAGAAGTTGCTAAGGGAAAATTTGTTTCACACGTTTTTGCCACTTCAAGCAGTGGCCTGATCGCCAAATAGGGTGCGCAATTGATGCCAAAGGTGACGGTTTTAAGTTTGTAGTCGCTGATTGGACTATTACTYCGGTCTGTACATTTTCTCTACATCCCCATTAAAAACGTATTTAGACATTGCTGGACTGCTGATATTCTAGAGTGACCTAGAGCTGTAGAATCTGGGAAGGTGGGTTTGGAAGGGAGTCGTACAACATAACGACCATTTTCGTTTCTTGTTGCTGTGGCCTTATAATAGGCTTCGCATGGTATTGTTCTGAAAGTCGAGTAGTCTGAGGTAATTCCTCTACTTCCCAGAATTTTTTGAGTTCATCATTTAAATATTCGTTTGAAATATTTTCAACTTCAGTTGTAAAAGAGTTAATTTTTTCTATGACTTGGCCACTTAATATCCAACCAAAGATTGTATTTTGGGCTAACAATTTATTGGCGATTTTTCTATTCCTTCAAAAATTATTTGAAGTATTAAATCACTGCTTAATATACGATTTGTGATGGGGTATGACAGTTGGGATCTGCTAATTTGAGGTATGAGCATTTTTCCGTTGCTTTTTATTCACTTCACAGCGTGGAAATAAATATGTGAGTTGCGGTAGAACGATGGATTGTGCATCTATTCTTATATCCGCGTTTGGGGATACTATAGTGATTGGGCAAATTTTGTTTGAATTTTATATAATTCTTCCGCCCATTCCTGAAATTTGGAAATCTGAATTTTTAACAGGTAATTCTAGCCGAATTTGAGCTTTAGATGTTATAAAGGATCTTTGAGAACCTTGATCTATTAATGCTCTTAATTTGAATAATTCTCCCCTATGTTCAATAATGATGACCGCAGTGGGTAAAATAATTTTGCTTTAATTTTCTGAATGAAGAGCTTGAACTTTTGCTGCTTTAGAGCAACATGGTTGTTCTTCCTTTTTTTCGGTATTTGAGATTTCGGGATTACCACTTTTGGTTGTAGTGACTAACCCGATGGTTTTATGAAATTGATTTTGCTTCATATTTTKATAATTTGGAATATGAAGCAATGGGTCTTCGTTGAGAAAGATACAATTAAATTTGCATTCACAGTCTTTTGTCCCGTGAGAATTGGACAGACAGCTGATGTAAAATTCATGTTGTCGGACCAGATTGTTCCTATCTGAAACAGACATTTTTTTAAACTTTTCGCAGATCTTATGTCCTCCTTTACATATTTTGCATAATGATTGGCAATGATTTGTTTGATTTGTCACAAATGTTTGGCTTCTATTAGCCGAGCATAATTTTTGAAACTCTTTTTCTGGTTTGAATACTCTACGTTTCTCTCTTTGATTTTCGTATCTTTCGACCAGGGCTTTCCAAGCCGGGTTAAAGTTTTCGTAATTTAAAGCGAAACGCTTGACGATACTGCTAGCTTCCCCTTTTGTTTTGTATCTGAGATGGTACAGCTTTTGAGAACATGTCCCGGAAGTATGGCCATTGATCATAACCTCCGTGAAAAACTTCAGCATCACAAGCTGGTACTTTCAAGAATATACCTTTATCTAGGTCTTCTTCTTGAGTCGTAACTACTCTCGGAGGAGGAGCAGTGGCTCTACATGGCCTTAATAAATTTATTTGGTCTAATATCATTGCCTTCGTAATTTCATATTGTTTGAGGCAGTTTTCATATTGACGCCGAAGCTTTTATATTTTCTGGGAACTCAGCATCGTCAGTATTTAGTACTGTATCATATGCTGCCAGAAGGCGTGTCCATATGCTATCTATGCTTTGAATTTTTACATTTAGAACCGATTCTGTGTTGTCGTTAATAGGGGAACCCATAAATCTTGTGCATTATCTAACAAAACTGTCACTTTCAGTTATGACCCTTGACACTGATTTATCTTTGGTTCTGTTTTGTTTGGCACCCTACTTTGATGATTTATCTTCATCAGCCATTTTCAAGAATTCTAATAATTGGGGTGTTCTTGGTTTCATCTCTTTTAATTTCTCCGATTGCATTAATAGAATTAAATTGTAAGCTTTGAGCTTAATAATGTATTGCTTTGAAATACAATTAAAGAATTGGTAATAAGAGCAAATGTGTAAATAAAAATTAAAAGAAAAATAGAATTGAAACTTTTATTATTAATTAATTGAATGATATAATACATATAAATTTGCGAACACGTATGGTGAATACGTATACGAATAATTGTCAAAACCAAAAAATATTTGTATATAATTATTATAATTTTTTTTCCCCGTGTATCAGTTACACATATCTGCGATATACTCGCAAATTTTTCTCCTGGCTGTAAGTCCCCCTGCAACCATGTCCCACTATCGTGTTCCGGTCCTCAACTTCACATCAAAATTTCTTCAAAAACAACCTAAGCACATAATGGATAGCTCCGAATGTTTCCTTAATAAATAATGTAAATCGGTTTAAAATACTACTAACTATCTACCTGCCAACCCCCGATGTTAGACAGTGCGACATCCGCAACATCGTCTGCATAGGAAGTACTAACTTAATGTAAGTAGTATAATAATGTAGGAAGCTAAAAATAAGAGACCTTATTACTGTAGTACATTTTTGTAAACTATGTTATTTGTTTTTCCCTCTCTGGCCAACACATGGAGATTCTGTGGACTTGAAACACGTGAGCATGCCATGTATAATTGTTCGTGAGAAAAACAACTCTTTTCTAAATTAATGCCGGCTACTTTTAATGTTTGCCCCTGAGCTTTATTAATCGTCATAGCAAATGCTATTTTCAGCGGAAACTGTAATCTCTTAAACTGGAATGGCAAATCTGTGGGACTTATGGGTATACGGGGGATTAAAACATTCTCTCCTTTTGCCATTCCAGTCATAATGATCGCTTTTACAATATTGCGACCGAGGTGAGTTACTTGCAACCGTGTGCCATTACAGAGTCTTGGTGCATCTAAATTCCGCATCAAAAGGACAGGAACGCCTACTTTYAGCCTCAGTTTGTATGAAGGTACTCCCGACAGTTCTAAAGAATTAAGAAATTCTACAGGGTATGATGTTACTTGTGCAGTATCCATTACAGTGTCTAAAGAGAAAAACTCAACAATATCACCTCCCACGCGTGACATAATTTGCTCGTTTATCTGTCCCACCATTTCATTCGTCGGCTTTAAAATTGCTCTTTCACATAACCATTCTCTATTCTTCATACTAGTTAGCAGTTCGCTATAGATGAAGTTATTTAGATCATCTGGATTATGCACAACATTGCAGAATTTACGATCCAATGTAATCATGCCATTACCATCCTTTGCTATACAATCTTCTCCAATTTTAAGAAGAGCAGCAGCATATTGTCCAGATTGTACATCATTGTGTAGTTGCACTCTCATATTTATAGACAGACTAAACGTTTTTACGTGCACCCATAACGTTGACGCTTTTAAACACGCATTTATTTCATCTGCAGGG